>NC_058414.1:68311458-68349950 GCF_002201575.2 Neomonachus schauinslandi
TAAAAAAAAAAAAAAAAAAAAAAAAAAAAGAGTCTAGTACAATGCTGTTTAGCCTATCAGGATCTCAATACATATCTAAGAAAAAGAGATTAAAGTAGAAGACCCAAAGTGCAGCACAGGACACCTCTGGCTCAGAGGTTTGTTTTGCTCAGCTCACAACAGTGTGGCAATATTGTTAATACTGTTTTTTGATGAACTGCATCTCTCTCTCTCTCTCTCTCTCTCTCTATATATATATATATATCTACATATAGACATAGATATATAAAACTTCCCTAAAAAATCCAAATTTCAGCCTTCTCCTAAAACAAAACAAAACAAAACAAAAAACTGCAAGTTCTTGCAAAACTAGGCCTGCAATTCCACATGTCAATAACCACACTGAGCTGAGAAAACAACTACACTCCCTAGTCCTGGCATACAGACATGGGTTTGCTGCAGTCTCCACCACTCTTCAGCGTTTACCAAAGTGCTATGGTTGCCTCCACACAGAGACATTATAAGTGTATCAGGAAAAAACAGAAGTACTGTTTCCTCAGCATTGTAGGTACTTTCCAGATCATCTACATGAGCCATTCCAATTCCTGGAGAGCCTCCCATGCATACATCTGACCATATCCTGCCTAAAGTAATTAAGCGTCTTGCTCAGAGTCAAAGAAACTGCTAAATGGAAGACCCAGACTTAAATGTGAATATTCAGACCCAAAATCCAGTGCTTTTCCAGCTTTGAGTACAGCTAATATGGCTAGCAAATGAGTAACAGTCACTTCTCCCAAACAGGAATTATGAATTAGGAGTTACTCTAGTTTCAGAATATAGCCATTTTTACATCACAAGATCAAATTTACTCCATACAACATGCAAAATAAGGAAGGCATCCATTCAGTCTAACTTCTAAAATGATACACAACTCTCCTCTCTGAATTCCCCTCTTATTCCCTGCAACAGTCAAAGAAAGGTGAGATACACAAAGCATCAGCCCACCCACCAATGGACACCTATGGAAGAAAAGTATGTCAATCTTCAAGGAAACCTCACAAGAGAACTTTGGCCAAACATTACTTTTCTCCTTTTTTCAGAAACTTCTCTACTAAAATTCAACTTTCATTCTTTCTAATACAAACCTAACATTGGCTCTTACACAAAATGGTTGAAGTCATCCTTTTCTTCCTTCTACATTTCTCATCTGTAAATGTGCTCATCAACTTGTCAACCAGACTGCTAGAATTTATACTTAATCGTCACATTCCCTCTCAGCTAAAAATTTCTCCTATCCCTTAATAATTTCCTATCTTGATTACTATAATTTCTTTTCTATTGTCCTCTTGAAATTCATACTCTTTAAGTCATAGTAGGGCCAGGATATGTGGCTAAAATAACATTCCCCCCCCAACTGTCCCTCTTTTTCACAAATGCATCTTCACTCTCTCTTGTAAAATTCCAATTCACCTCTAAATCACTCTGGATACCTTGCTGTAATTATCTTTTCTGTCATTAGAACATGGAGTCACACATCGCCAATTTTTTCATCTCACATCCCTTTCATGAAGCCCCAAGCAGATATCCTTTGAGGTATTCTCTTTTCAAGAGCATTGTTTTAAAATGGTGCCTATCAAGGCAGAAGAACAGGAAATCACATGAAGGACTAACTATATCTCATTTTCTTTCTTCCCTAGGAAAAGAGGGAGTGGTTCAAAGTGTATTCCTCATTTGTTATTTGCTTTGAAATTTAATTTGGGGGATAAAATTTCTAATAAATTGGAATTTGCAAGATATAGTTTCTCAGATTCTAACATCTTTTGGGCAAAAGATAAGAAGTCCAATTCTATATGAGGCACTAAAAAAATGCAAACATTAGAAAACTAACTATATCATCAAAAGAACATCATTTTAGGCAATAAGCCTTTCAACTTCAGAAGGCTTGGCTTTATGATTTTATAGCCAGTCAACCACATAAGCATTTTGAAATTTTTCAGTGAGAAAAACAAGCATTTTTGAAGGGAAGGGGAACAGAAGAAAAGACATTTTATTAAATGCATGCAGATGATTTTAGTTCATACAGACATTTAAAGTAAAAATCCAAGTGGCACATTTTAATTTTCCTTTTGTGAATTTCTAAAAAAAAAAAAAATAAATGCAGATGTACGTTCTTATTATCCAGAATGTTCCCCATTAACTGATTATCTCTCTATCTCTTTCATTCTCTCTCTCTTACACTCACACACACACACAGGAGTTACAATGTTCCTGGTTGGTCATTTTTTTTTTTTTTTTTTTTTTTTGTGATCCACAGTGAATCTTCGTCCTAAAGCTAGTTTTCCTTTTGGTATTAAGATGCAGCCAGTAGCCCAGCAGGAGGGAAAGAGGATCAGTTCTGGAAGCTTTCCCTTAGTGAGAATAAGGAAGACCTTTCCAAAAAAGCACCAGCAGCATTACTCCTAATATCAGTGGGTTTGAGCCATCACCTGAGCCTCTTCATATGAAACTATGAGAGGTATCAAAGATAGATATTCACCTTAGACAAATCAAACCTGCTGAAGCTGGGACTGGGCTCAGCTCCTTGGGAAGCACTGGGCCTGCAGAAGAGCAGAGTGGCTGCATCAGGAAAACAGGGGTGCCATGAGGAAAGAGGCAAAGAGAAATGGATACTGGGTAGACAGCTAACCAATGACCATTGATCAAAGTGAAAGTTGTAACTCAAGTGTTTTACTTTTTTTTACTTTACTTTCTCTGTTTGTAAACAACAACAAAGCTAGCTATATTCTGATTAGAAGCAAATTACAGTAATTACAGGAAACCTTTCACCTCAAAATCACGAAGCTGCAAAATATTCACTATGAATAAAATTCTAATGCAAGGCAGAAAAACTATTAGAAAGGAAATAACTATCAACCTTCCCTACATATTCTAGAAATCACATATTTGATATAAAATTAAATTGAGTGGTTTTGGAACGCTTAGATCTCTACTATTAATTGAAGGTCTTCAAATCTCTTTTGGGGTGGTTGAGGAGCGTTCGGTGCTTAGAGTGCTCAGATGCAACAGTATTTCTGCTTTTCTTCACTTCTCTTTCCAAAATAGTGAGCTAAAGAAAATGCTATCTCCTTGTTGTACTTTAATAAGCAGTAAAACTCAAAGGACTGTATGGAAGACAGAAAATTTGAATCATAAACACAATAATAAAAATTTTCCCCCTTAGCCAAACTTCACACATGTGAAACTGGTTTAGCCTGACATCTATGGTCTTATAAATAAATACCCAAACATAAATGAATGTTCCAAGCTGGGAACTAAGTCTCTGCTCCTGTCCTAAAGTCTCCTTGCACAAGGCATCAACCAGGCCTGGTAAACCAACATTTTACAAGTTCTGCCAATTTCTGTGCACACCCTTTTAAGCTGTTCAATCCTTATAAATGTCACATTTCTTATGAAAATAAATGTCTTCCTCCTGAAAGAGCTGCAAATCAAGAACACATGTACCTGTGCTATCATATGCTATCTTTGTTACATTTAACAAGACAAGGGAGTAGGGCGCCTGGGTGGCTCAGATGGTTAAGGGTCTGCCTTCGGCTCAGGTCATGATCCCAGGGTCCTGGGATCGAGTCCCGCATCGGGCTCCCTGCTCTGCGGGAGCCTGCTTCTCTCTCTCTCTCTCTCTCTGTCTCTCATGAATAAATAAATAAAATCTTTAAAAAAAAAAGACAAGGGAGTAAACTGCCAGCATATTTTCAGAAGTTTTATCAGTTGTTTCCATTATAATGTCAGAGGGAACATAAATAAAATGTCCCCTATACAGTCTTAAAAGAAATCACAGCAATGTCTAAGGCTTATACATTCTGCTAGATCTAAAATATTTTCATTAACCTAAGAGGAGTTGTTAAAGTCTCCACCGTTGAAAGATATCCAATTAACCTAGTTTATAAACTGTAAGGTTGGAATTCAATCAGTTACTAAAATAGTTGTTGTTTCTGATTAATTATTTTAGGCTGACCAGTTGTAGGCCAGAGCTATGTGTGTCAAAGTCACTCACTTAGTTAGCAATGACACCAATGGAAATTACTTTCCTATGATCAGTTCTGAAACTTGGGCCTCTGGCTAAAGCTAAATTGCAAAAGAGTAATAAATCTTGGAATTCAGTGACCTGTCCTTTCAAATACAAAATAATGAATATTTAAAAAAAAAAAAACAAGTAGGATTGTGATTAAAAGTTGACATAACAAATATTTCCATATCTTAGAATACTCTACACATGTTAAAAATTCATCTATGTTGAGCCACTAAAACTAAAAAAGGGGTTAAGGAGGTTATGAAAATACTTAAGGAAATATGGGGATTAGGTAGAGTGGAAAACACTACATTGCTGACTTACTAAGTCAACTGTTGATGTATGTTCTAATGGTTCAGTTTAGCTTTTTAGCTATTTATTATACCAAATTATTTTTATATCAAAATTTCTAAGTTACTGTACTTTAAATACCAGACTACAGAAAGAATTTTAAATGCCTCTTTATAAAGTCTGGAATACTGACCCAATTACAAAAAATCACAACTGGTCTTTTTGTTTGTTTGCTTTGTTGTTGCTTTGTTTTGTTTTTTGTTTGAGGCCCTACTTCTCAAAGTGTGATTCCAGGAGCACCTGTGATGTTCAATATGCTGATTTTCAGGCCCTTCCCAGGACCTAGTGAACCACAGTATCTGGAATTGGAACCTGGGATCCTAAACCTTAAACAAAAATTCTAAATTTAGCCTGCACTGGTTTGAACTGTTGTTTTTGCCACTGCATAACTTTTAAATAGAGTTAGCTCAATGCAAAAATTAGCCCTCCTGATGACATTTTTATTAAGCTCTGATAGGATGCCTTGTCTTATGAAACAGTGAAATCACACCTAATTAAATATGGTTGTCTTTTTGCCTTAACTGCCAGTTTTCTATGATCTGAAATCAATGTTCAACTGCAATAAGTAAATAGCACTACATTTTCTGTTCTGTATCACAGAAACCTAATTGTGTTTTTTACCTTCTTTGTCCTGTTTTTATTGTGGTTAGTTTGAAAAAAGCTTCCTCAAATTCTTAATGGAAGTAAATGAGGTATAAATTTTAAACAAGTAAGTGATCTTAGAGTAGTTTTAGATTGATTCAGGCAAAGGGAATATCATTTTAGCTTTGTTTCTCAGAAGCCAATAAAAGGCTAATAGGGAAAGAATTTTCACAAAATAAATTGTGAATCTAATTTTTAGACTATGAATTCACACTCACAGTATTTCTTCAGGTTCTACTAAAGAATGATATCACTTATTGTAGAAAGAACAAAGGAATGATGAAGTTAGAAAATCACATTTTTGCAACTATAATAGTAAAAAGTGATTAAGGCAATGATCATTAACAGATGCAAATCTAAGGGGGAAAGGTTTGATTTACAACATATCAAAGTATTCCCCTACAAATTACCTGTTAGTTTCAAAAGGAATAAAGTAAATACAGTAGAGAAACTCAATGACTCTTTAACCAAATAATCAAAATAATGTCAACAATATGGAACAATTCCTTGAGAAGGACACATCATCACTAACGTTCATTTCAGCCAAATGTATAATCTGAATCTAATCATGAGAAAACACTGGAAACACAAATTGAGAAACAGTTAATAAAATAATATCCTTGATTTATTAGAAATGTCAATGTCATGAAAGACAAAGAAAGGCTGAAGAATCTTCCAGATTAAAAAAGTCTAAAGAGACATGACAGCTAAATACGACATGTCATCCCACTTCGGGCAAAAAAACAAAACAAAACAAAATGAAACCTGCTATAAGGACATTATTGGGACAGTTAATAACACTGCAATATGGACTATAGATTACAGTATTATATCTATGTTAAATGTCCTGAATTTGATAACTGTACTGTTGTTATTAGGCAGAACGTTCCGGATCCTAGGAAAGGCATGGTGAAGAATTAAAAAAAGTGAAGAGGCATGATCAATACAACCTACTTTCAAATGGTTCTGATGGGGAAAATATAGTTCATACACACACACATTAACAGACAAAAGTGTTAAAATTTGGACAAAATGTTACATTTTTAAAATCTGTGTAAATGCTTTATGAGTGTTGTTTGTACTATTGTTACAAGTTTTATTTAAGTTAAAAATTGTTTCAAAATAAAAAGTAAAAGCAGATTTTTTTTTCAAATTAAAAAACAACTGGCACTAATGAATAGAGTTGAACAAGCATATACTTCAGACCTCTATACTTGTAGTTACAAACATTAAAAAAGATATACTTATAGGTATATGCCTTCCATGTGCCAAAGAAGTACATCTAAAAAAGTCTGTTACCACATTTCTTCCAGGTCTCGCTATAAGAAACAATCTCTATTACCATCAACAGAACGTATGCATGATCTGTGGCATTGTCGTTAATGAACACTATGCGCTGGATACCTAGGTCAGAGCTATTGCCCAAAAGCAACGCTGAGGAAAAAAAACTGTTGCAAAATGTTACCAAATCTCATAAGGTATTAAAACATGAAAAAGTACCATATATTTATCAACATATGTACCAAATAGAAAAACAAGCATTCTGAACACTGAACAGTAAATTCAGATTAATAAACAACTCTGGGGAGTGAGCAGCACAGCCCTAGGAGAGGTACACAGGGAGCCCCAACTGTCACAAAATATTTTTAAGAAAAGCAGCAAACATAGCAAAATGTTAAAATATGATAAAACTGGATGGTGACTACATGCATATTTATTATTATTCTCTATCATTTGCAGTGTTTCAAAAATATTACCTAATAAATAAAAGAATTTTTTTAATTTCTAACTAAACAAAATAAACTCTAGGAAGCTCAGTTCAACCTTCTTGCCAAAAAGGAGCACCACAAAGAGATATAATAAACTAATGTTTAATTAATTTTTACAATATGCAAACACTCCTTGCTATTATAAACTCTTCAAAACCCCTTTTCATTAATTCTCACCATGTACTTCAGCCTTTTGTATTATTAACCTCAGCATATGATTATAGATTAGTCAACTTTACTTTGTAACATGCTTAATTACCCAACACATCTCCATTCTCTGTATTGTTTTGCCTCATATTGGCTGTAGGGTTTATTTAAATTGTTTCCTGCAGTTCTCCTTGCAGCTGAAAATTTTGTACCTGGGCTGGCTGGTATTTATTAAGGTTAAAAAGGTATTAACCTTCATGGTTATAGCAGAATTCTGAGCAATATCAGGCCTTCACTGAGCCCACAGCTCCCATGGGCTGCTGCCGTCCCTTCAGTTGTATGGCATTTTTATCTAAGTCAACAGCCTATGCAGACATCATGTGATAGGAAATGATAACAGAACCGTGCTGCCTAGACTTAGGGGAACAGTATGAAATGTTTTCTAAATTGTTACAAGAAAAGCAATAGTGCTCTACAGTGGAGGAAGCGAGAGAGAGAAAACAGAGCATCTCAGTCCTGTTCTACCACTCACTCCTCATGGCCTTAGGCAACCCTCATCCCCTCTCCCAACCTGGGATTACTCCTGCGGAGAAAATGACAAATGTCCTGCCAACCTCACAGGATTGGCAGGAGCCAGAAAGGGATGATGCATGCAGAAGTGCTCTGTGAATGATAAACAATTCAAAAACCACAAAGTATGATTGCCACTATTCTGATCCTTTTGGAACTAAAAAACACACTTGTAAAACGAATACCATAAAACTCTCAGAAACAAAGAGATAAGAGTTGTTAAGGTGGTAACCTCAACAAGCTGGGGTTTGTACATGAGAAAGTATATCCATTGAAGGAAAACTTCCATGAGAACATAAGCAACTGCTAATGACAGTTTAGGAAGGAACTCTGTTCAAAGTTGGATTATTCAAGGAAGTTGAAGGTGTCTGAAGTACTTTATTCCAAAATTGCTCAAGGACTAAATTAAATAGCAATTGCAATTTGTGTGCAAAAAATATAGTAGACACTAGGTGAAGGAGGTTACAAGATGAAGAATGCCAAGAGTTGTTGCTTTCCTTAAGGCAGTGGTTCTTCAAGTGAGCTCATGGACTCCTAGGGTCCCTGAGAAACTTTCAGGAATCTGTGAGGGCAAAATTATTTTCATAATAACACTAAGATGTTCATTGCCTTTTTTGCTGTATGGATATTTGCACAGATGGTATGAAATCAATGATGGGAGAATTGTTATTGCTTAGCATAAATCAGGGCCACCGCACCAAGCTGTATTAGTCATCATTGTACTCTTCATTGCCATGCACATGCATTAAAACAAAGCAGCAAACACAACCAGTTCAACTCAAGAATGTCATTGATGAAGCAGTTGAAAAAAAATCTTAATTCTGTCACATCTCGAGTTCAATTCATTGTTTTATTCTCTGTAGTGAAAGGACAAACACACAGAAAGCACTTGCCCCATATAAACTACAAGGGTTGTTTTAAGGAGCAGCACCTAGTTTTAGTTGCAAGTTGAACTAACCACTTTTTTCATGGAACACCCTTTTTACTTGAAGGGACAATTGACAGACCAAGTGCAATTATTCAAACTTGGGCTTTTGGCGGACATTTTTGCTAAAATGAAGTGTACCTGTATTCACTGATGGTATTCCTCACCAATGACAACATTAAAGCTTTAAAGCAAAAATCAGAAGTCTCAAAACCTTATAATGGCCTATGTGAGCAAAACAGGTTCCCACTGTAATTTTCTCTGATGAGATTAGTGGTGATATCAAGAAACAGGATTTGTTTATGCTGCATAATGAAATGCATCAACATTTGGAGGATCGGCAAAACTCAGTGAATCAATATTTTCCAAATGACCAATGCATGATGTTAAAATATTACACATGGGTTAAATATACATTGAAAGTGCAAGATAGATCAATGGGTTTTAAAGCAACAAAACAAAAAGTTCATCAACATGGTTTCAGATTCCACACTGTAATTAATCTTTACGAACATGCCATTTGATGATTTTTAATGTAGTACAAAAAAGAATGTCCACGACTAACCAAGAGTGCTATTAAAATGTTCCTCCCAGGCACCTGAGTGGCTCATTTGATTAAGCGTCTGCCTTCGGGTCAGGTCATGATCCCAGAGTCCTGGAATCAAGTCCCATATCAGTCTCCTTGCTCAGCAGGGAGCCTGCTTCTCCCTCTCCCTCTGTCTGCCACTTCCCCTGCTTGTGCTCTCGCTCTCTCGCTCTCTGTCAAATAAACAAATAAAATCTTAAAAAAAAATAAAATGTTCCTCCCTTCTCTAATCAGTGAAGTTGGCTATAACCAAAAATAAATAAATAAACAAATTTTTAAAAAATTTTAAGAATGGAATGGAGAATAATGGAGTAAAGTGGTGGGGTGGAAAGGAAAGGAAATTACCCACTTCCATCACACAGTTCTTCACAATTTTTCAACAAGACCTGTGCATATTACAATACATATTTGCCTTACGTGCTTCAGTGTGATTTTGCTTCCAAAAAATAGCACCTGTGTCTTCCCTCACCTCCCTTACCCTCCAGTTCTGTGGTTTTTAGTCAATGGTTGACAAGCACGTAAGTATGAACATCCAGCTCATTTAACTTGGGTTGGAACAGAGGCATAATTCATATTAAAGAGCTCCCATGAAAGTTAAAACTGAGACACTTTGCTGAAAACCACACCTCTTTTTCCCCTTCCCTGCCCTGTCCTTTCCCATTCATCACTCCCTAACTGATTTCTCTCTTTAATAAATTCTTTTCAAGTAAATCCTTATGTTAGTATCTGCTTCTGGGGAATCCAACATTAGATAGACAGTAAAGAGTCATCCAATTGTTTGATCAATGCTGCTCTTTAAATTTCTGGTAAGTGATGATCCATTTGACTCTCATGTAATGGGAAGGTTAATGTACAATTTCATTTTTTATCAACCTAATTACAGCTGAATGTGAAGTGAATGAAATGTGAAAGAAGAAATTTTAACTCTGCCAACAAAAACAAATAAACAAATAAACAAATTTCAGTTATGATGTTTGGTTCATTTTTCAGAAGGGATACTATCAGCTATAAAATTTTGAGTCTCCAACATTGTAACATTCTTCTAGAAAACTGGCTGTAAGGAAATGGAAATAATATAGCAATACTGTGATGGGAAAGAAGAGATAGAAATAATATAGCAATACCGTGGGCAAGTTTATAGGTCAAGTTAATAATCAGTGGAAAGGAAAAGATTGGAAATGCCATTAGAAAGAGGAAAATGACTGCTGGATTGAGATCTCTAATGAAATGGGAGGGGATAGAATAAAGAAAGGTCATGGATGAGAGGAAGAACGAACACACAGAAAATAATGAGGTGGTTAAAAAAGGAGGTGGGGGGAGGAGAGGTGAAGTAAACAAGCAGCATTTGATGGTTCCAGACATCTTTCCTGGGCAATGGTGGCACAGAGAGCAGCACTTGCCATGCATTGCCACCTGGTTTTACCTCATAGACAGCCATACTGCCCTTTCCTACTCACCAATGCTCCATTTGGAACAGAATGCATTTCTTGTACTAATTTTATTTTTTTTATTTATTTTTTTTATTTATTTTATTTTATTTTATTATGTTATGTTAATTACCATACATTACATCATTAGTTTTTGATGTAGTGTTCCATGATTCATTGTTTGTGCATAACACCCAGTGCTCCATGCAGTACGTGCCCTCCTCAATACCCATCACCAGGCTAACCCATCCTCCCACCCCCCTCCCCTCTAGAACCCTCAGTTTGTTTTTCAGAGTCCATAGTCTCTCATGGTTCATCTCCCCCTCCAATTACATTATTTCATTACCAATGCTTCTTTAGCCTCTGTCCTTTTATCTATGTTTCAGTTGCTCTCCAAATCATTATTTTAGGAGACCACAAACTTCTGCCTCCAGTCAACACACGTTCCCAAAAATCAATAAGCAAAGAAGGAAGAAAGATATATTACAGAATTTCTACCTGTTTTCGTTCGGGCTTAGACCGTAAGAGTCCGTTATTTTTATAGCACCCAAGAGGGAATGCTAGCCATAGAAGCCTGTTCTGTACAAAACCAGTTGCCAGTCTCACAGGACAATGGTAAAAAGGAATCCCAAGGCATATATGTGTCTACAAAAAGTCAGTGCCTATAAAGACAAAAACTGAATGAAAACAATCAATAAAATTGCTCTCATAATTCCATATAAGCCAGGATCAAACCACTTCTAGTACTATAAGCACACAACAGACATCTGATGCTCAGTATAAATAATTGTCAATATGCATCTTTTCACATTCAAAATGTTATCACTAAGGCATTCTTATAAACAAAATTCTAGCATCTACAAGGAAGAAATATACTGCGCAGTAGTCCATTTTAGTGTTAATCCTGATTAGGACTTCTAACATTCCAAGTGAATTAATACTTTAGAATATTTGAAAAATTTTCTCTATTATTAATCTGTTTTTCATTAGTTGTATTTGTTACAGTCTAACATGACAAGTCTTGGTTTCAATAGCATGTTCTATAGCTCTCTCCAGTGTGTGCTGGAGGTACAAGACTGGGAACAAGTTGAAGTTCCCATTTGCATCCATCCCGAGAAACTGACTATACATTGGGCAAGTTTGGTGAATCTTTTGTGAGATTTCCTAACTTGAGCAAGGGCAATATTTCTGCCCCTGAAACAGTGTCCAAAATGCATAAATATTCTATACTTATTTACACAAGGAAGACTACAATTAAATATAGCCCCTGATATTATCTCTATCTATCTATCTATCTATCTATCTATCTATCTATCTATCTATCTATTCATTCATTCATCTATTTTAAGTGGGCTCCACGATAGGCCCAATGTGGATCCCAATCTGGGCCTAGAGCTCACAACCCTGAGATCAAGGCCTAAGCTGAAATCAAAAGTCGGACGTTCAACTGACTGGGCCACCCAGGCGCCCCACAGATAGCCGGTTTTTTGGTTTTTTTAAGATTTTATTTATTTATTTGACAGAGAGAGAGAGCATGCACAGCAGGGGGAGTGGCAGGCAAAGGCAGAGGGAGAAGCAGGCTTCCTGCAGAGCAGGGGGAGCCTGATGCGGGACTCGATCCCAGGACCCTAGGATCATGACCTGAGCCGAAGGCAGTTGCTTAACCAAGTGAGCCACCCAGGCGCCCCAGATAGTCATTTTTAAGAAGAGATTTAACTAAAGGCCATTTCAGGTAAAAGACGTTTAATTATATTGTAAGAAATATTAATAGATACATGTAAAAACAAAGGTAAAAACAGTTTATACCTTTCAAAAACGACCAACACATATCAGTAAGCATTGAAATACAAAAAAGAAGTAAATCAACAAGCACAAGCATTGTTAGTTTCTCTCTTAACCACCTACTGTTAATGTCATACTAAGCCTGATTTGTCATGTATCTGAAATACTAACAATTTATAAACACACTAATAGTTTATGAGCCTTGAGGTCTTCTATTTAGTCACCTTTATTGCAAAGTAATTTCTCTCCACACTGATGATAGATATACTCCAATGGCAACACTAATTAATTCTCAATAATTACACTTTGTAATTATTTTATAAAACAGTTGCTTTAAATAATTCTTAATTTCTGTTTAAAAAGAAATACTAAGATTATTAAAAGCATCTAAACTATGGTTTAGAATGGTGATACATATCTACCAGTTATGATTTTATCAGCTCTGGATATGAAAATTACAATCAAGTGATCAAGGAAACTGCTTTTTCTTAGGGTCAAAATTCATGCCTGGTTTCTGATAGGAAGGGTACTGATCAATTCCAAATGTTCGCACACACCTTACCCCATACCTCTCGCCCACCATCTTCCTCCGTTTTCTAGGTTGATATGTGTCACTTAAACACTTAATTTATCATTGAGAGTGACCTCAATCGTGGATAAAATTGGGTTGACTGGAGAATTTACAGGGTGTTTGACTAAAAGACAAAAGGAATTATTGTATATATCAAAAGAGTCTAAGGGCGCCTGGGTGACTCAGTCACTTAAGTAACTCTTGGTTTCAGCTCAGGTCGTGATCTCATAGTGCTGGGATCGAGCCCCACCTCTGGCTCTGCGCTCAGTGTGGAGTCTCCTTCAGTTTCTCTCTCCCTCTCCCTCCCACTCACTCTCTCTCTCTCGCTCTTGCTCTCAAATAAATAAATAAATAAATAAAATAGTCCACACCATTAGTGTACACTAGGCTTTTCCATTTCAAAGGCAAATGTTTGATAAGGTTTAATTAGAAGCATTTTCTTTAAATTCACTATGTCTAAATATGTGGGAAATGTCATATTTGAGAAATGCTCAGAAAAAGCCCAAGTGTAAAGAACTGAAAATTATGTAAGCTTTGGTAAAATTCTCTGTTACATTTTGTCAGCTCTTAGATATACTTCCAAAAAGGACTCTGGACAGTGTGGGATAGGCTAGCATATGGTTTATTTTGAGCTTTATGGAACAACGGGGCTTTGCAAGTTTCCATAAATTTCTAACCACAACCACAGAACATCTCTTTGAACTTCACCAAATAGAAAAGAAACAGTAATGAGTTGTGGGATGACAGGGTCTTTGTTCTGATGGCATAGAAAAAGAAATGTGTACCTAAGGCATTTGTTTTAATCATGAAAATGGGTTAGCTAGTGCTCAGTATTCTTCCTCACTAGATCATTTCTACAACCAACTTAATAAATGTGAAGGACAGCCTCTTGTCCTGTAACTAATTCATTTCCTTACTTCACAAGTACCTCCGGCAGTCTGGTATCAACTCAAAATTAGTAAGGTCCTTCATACTCTAAATCACATAGGGATATGAGAAATGAAGAGATTTAAAAGGGAAGAAATGGAGAAAGAAGATCAACAAGGTGAAATATTTTATTCTTATCTTTAAGATAATTTTGATGATAGTGTTTATATATTCATAAACATGTCATTTCAAGAACTTTAAATAAACTTCATAGTTTATCTTGAAAGAAAATAAATGCTCTGTTTTATAGGATACTTGAGGCTGAGGTAGTATTACATTTACTCATTCATACACTAACTCTTTTTTTTCCCCACCAAATATTTATCAACCACCCCTCAGGTGTCAGGCTCTGTGCCCATCCCTAAAGATATTATAATGCTACCATACCTCTCAGTTTAGTGAGTGGGTGTGATAGATAAAGACAGTAATCAAACACACTACCAACTGTGCAATTACAAAATGAAATACCATCTAAAGAAAGGAAACACAGAGCTAGGAATATTTGTGACATAGGAAATTGTCTTGGACTTGGGGTTACCAGAGGAAGAGGGATAAAGAAAGCCTTCTCTGAAAAAGAAATGCTTGAGTTAGAGCTAAACAATGAGGAAAAGTTAACAGGGACGGGGTAAGATCTGAAAAAAACAATGACATACACAGAATCCCTATGATGGAAGGGTGTTGGGAGGAAGAAAAAAAGCAAGAGATAATCAAAGTGCAAAAATAAATAGTGAAGCTGGAATGTAGACAGTGAAGTAGGCAGATGAATCTGAAAAAGACTTTCCCCTCAGATTAGTGGCAGACCAAGACTCTTGGGGAGACCTCAATGGTCTACAAGCAGATCCAGTCATAACAAAGTTTCAGTGGCAGTGTTGGTAAGGGAAATCTATGCATAAGTAAGGAAAACCAATCTCTCCCTCTCCTTCTCTGATAATACTGTTTTGTTGTTGTTGTTTTGTTTTGTTTTTTAAGCAAAGATTTGTAAAAACACACCTTTACAACAAACTGAGGGTTGCTGGAGTGGGGGGTGGGGTGGGAAGGATGGGGTGACTGGGTGATAGACACTGGGGAGGGTATGTGCTCTGGTAAGCGCTGTGAATTGTGCAAGACTGTTGAATCTCAGATCTGTACCTCTGAAACAAATAATGCAATATATGTTAAGAAAAAAAAAAAGAAGAAGAAGAAGGTAGCGGGAGGGGAAGAATGAAGCGGGGGAAATTGGAGGGGTAGACGAACCATGAGAGACGATGGACTCTGAAAAACAAACAGGGTTCTAGAGGGGAGGGGGGTGGGAGGATGGGTTAGCCTGGTGGTGGGTATTGAGGAGGGCACATTCTGCATGGAGCACTGGGTGTTATGCACAAACAGTGAATCATGGAACACTTCATCTAAAACTAATGATGTAATGTATGGGGATTAACATAAGAATAAAAAAAAAAAACCACACCTTTAGGATAGTGGTTACTTCTCATCAAGGAGACAGGGGAAGGACAGTACAGAAGCACACACATGGAGATGCAGTGATTCTTAAAATGGGGTACAGATTCATGGTTGTTCGGGCTTTTTACTGTTTTTTACAACTTAGGTTTTTTTGCATGTATTATTTTATTTTGAACGTTACATGCAAATGGGGGGATGACTCTGGAGAGGTAGGCAGGGAACAGACTTTGCAAGGACATTTAGAACACATTAATAATTTTGGTCTTCATCTTCAAATCAGTGAAGACAATGAAGGCTTTTCACATGACAGTAAATATGATTTTCAAAAGATCTCTTTGAATGCAGTGGGGCAAAATGTTATGTGAAGTTGAATGGATGAGACAAGGAGAGACAGGCTAATTGATGACTGCAGCAGTCCTGGACACAGATGTTGTCACTAGACATGGACAGGAGTGGATGAAAATCTGATGAAAGAACTTTGTGGTAGAAGAAATATGAGGAATGGAGTAGCAAGAGGTTTGAAGGATAAATTTGAGACAGGTGCTTATTCCACTGGATGTGTGGTGGTATCATTCACTGAGACAGAAAACACTGGAAGAGAACCTGGTTCATTCTGGAGCATGTTTGAATTTGAGGTGGTTCTAAGATATCCAAGTGAAGATGGCAGGCAGATAATTGGAGGTATAATTGGAGTTCAGATAAGAAATCCGGCAGAGCAATCAGAGAGTATAGCAGGAAAGCAAAAATACCATTTTTAAAGAAAGTATCTCTAACCTAAAATGGTGCTTGAGATATGTAAACTGAGAAAAAGGTATGAAATATTTATATATTTTAGATCTAATTTCAACTCAGAATATTTTAGTGCATTGTTTATTCCTTTGGTTTTAAAGCAATGAAATAATTAATTAAGGTGTGAAGATTAGCATTAACCAATTACCTATCCTTTTTAACCAGTTACACAAATGTAACACTAAAGTCTCCATCTTCCAAATAATTCAAATAAATCATTCTGATATGTACACCATCGTATAACTACCGTTGACTAAAATCAGTGCATGAATGCCTAGGCAACTCCACTTCATACTTGGAAATGGAAATCATTAAATTGTAAACCCTATCTGGCACAACTTTAGCCTTCACTCTTAAGGGCTACACAGGTCTTCTTTGATCCTTCAGAAAAGCCTAGCTCTGGGCACGTGGGTGGCTCAGTCGGTTTTAAGCGTCTGCCTTGGGCTCAGGTCATAATCCCAGAGTCCCAGGATAGAGTCCCAAATCAGGCTCCCCACTCAGTGGGGAGTCTGCTTCTCCCTCTGACCCTCCCCCATCTCATGCTCTCTCTCTCTCACTCTCACTCTCTCTCAAATAAATAAAACCTTAAAAAAAAAAAAAAAAGAAAAAAAGAAAGAAAGAAAAGAAAAGCCTAGCTCTTTCCCTCCTCAGGTTACTTACACAGGTGTACTCCCAAGTTTCTACCAAGCTACACAACACCTCCCCAATCAGATACCCACCAAATGGTACTCACCCGGTGAAGCCTGCCCTCCTTCCTCATTCTAAAGAGGGTTGTTGCCTCTTTCCTAACACTCTGTTCTTTTCCTCACACCAGTTGTCAACTTAGTTACTAAGTTGTTTTGATGTTTATTTATTTAAGCTGTCTTCCCCAACACAGAAAACAGTGTAAACCCCATGAGAGAAAATATTCATGTCTGGTTTATCTACGAAGAACAACACATACGTTAGGGGCTTGGTAAATATTAACTGAAAATGAATGATGACTGAGTAAATGAGTAAAATGAAGTTAGAGAACCATAAATAAATATGTATTATAATGTTCACAAAGAAAGTTCTAGAAGTGAAGACACTTTGAAAATAACTGAAATACTCCTCTGAGAAATTCTCAAGTAATATCATATGATCCTCCTAGCAAGTATAATAATTTTTTCTATGAGGAATACTGCTCAATTTCAGAGTGCTATCCAGGAAGTCAATTTGAATCTTAAGACCATTCAAACTGGAAAATAGGAAAAGAAAAAAAACTTCTCACAAATAAAAACTCCTACTAAACACAATCACTTTCACAAACACAAAGATTCAATATCATACATGAGGGATGCCTGGGTGGCTCAGTCAGTTAAGCATCTGCCTTAGGCTCAGGTCATGATCCCAGGGTCCTGGGATGGAGCCCCGCATTGGGCCCCTTGCTCAGCGGGGAGCCTGCTTCTCCCTCTCCCTCTGCCTGCTGCTCCCCCTGCTTGTGCACTCTTTCTCTCTCTCCCTGACAAATAAATAAAATCTTTAAAAAATGTATCATACATGATACAAAAGAAATGTTCAATAAATTTGAAGGAATGAATGAATGTCTAGTATTTCTACAACTGTTTTCTTCTCAATTGTAAATGCAGACAAGTAAAACGAATTTACATGTGACACTTCAACATAATTATCCTTCTTATAAACTTTAGAGAAAACTGAGCATATAGAAATGTTGCCAGTGTATTTATATCTATAATCCTAGAAGCAGTTTAAAATGTGAGGAAGAATCTTCAACTTTAAGAATTCACAAACAAAACACCAACAACAATAGCTAACAAATTCCACAGAAGTGCATATATTTTCTTTTTTTTTTTAAGATTTTATTTATTTATTTGACAGAGAGAGACACAGTGAGAGAGGGAACACAAGCAGGGGGAGTGGGAGAGGGAGAAGCAGGCTCCCTGCTGAGCAGGGAGCCCGATGCGGGGCTCGATCCCAGGACCCTGGGATCATGACCTGAGCGGAAGGCAGACACTTAACGACTGAGCCACCCAGGCGCCCCTGAAGTGCATATATTTTCATAAGTAATTCACCATATTAACTCATGGGGTGGGGGGAGACACGTGAAGAGATTTTTTTTTTTCTTAAAGAAAAAATCCCTTAGTTTTATGTGAACTCCAAAGCCATCACCTGGAGAGAACTCAGCTCAGTGTGAAAGCAATACAGACACCAGAGTTGGACTGGAAAGGCAGGTCTTAAATCAGCTAAATCTGCCTCTGATATGTTCAAGTTCCCAAACCAGTAAATTTCTTTCTTCTTTCTCCCTTCTTCCCTCTTCTTCCTTCTTTCTTCTTCTTCCTTCTATGCTTTGTTGACTTAATACTATAAATGTATCAGAGCCTTACATATAGTGAACACTCAATAAATGTTCATATTATAAACACCAGGAAGACTGGAAGGGGGTAAAAGCATCAAATGAGTGCTTACAGAGATAAAACAGGACAGGAGTAGATTCCAGGGTCAGTTTAGGAAAAGAATTCCAGCTGCTGCCTCTCTTTTAAGCCCTCACCCCAAATCATCTAGAAGGGTTTTAGAGTGATAAAATACTTCTTCAAAGGTAAAATATCCATGTGCAAAAATTAGCTTTTTTGACATAAGCTGAACTTAAAGCTGACCCAAGATAGACAACATTGCATAGTGGAATTATTCTAATTTGGGGGGAGTAATTTGTAATAGTGTGTGGTGAACGGAAAAGTCAAGATTTTGCAATCAGAAAGACCTAGTTTGAGTCCAAATTCACTTATTAGCTGAATAACCCTGATTAAATTCCTTAAATTCTCTGAAACTTAATGTTCACATCTGTAAAATCAGCACAGTAAGAACTACCTTTCAGAATTATTCTTTGGGGAGGGTATGTGCTATGGTGAGCACTGTGAATTGTATAAGACTGATGAATCACAGACCTGTACCTCTGAAACAAATAATACATTATCTGTTAAAAAAAGAAGAAGAAGAAGAAGATAGTAGGAAGGGAAAAATGAAGGGGGGGAATTGGAGGGGGAGATGAACCATGAGAGACTATGGACTCTGAGAAACAAACTGAGGGTTCTAGAGGGGAGGGGGGTGGGGGGATGGGATAGCCTGGTGATGGGTATTAAAGAGGGCACGTTCTGCATGGAGCCCTGGGTGTTATATGCAAACAATGAATCATGGAACACTACATCAAAAACTAATGATGTAATGTATGGTGATTAGCATAACATAATAAAATAAAATAAAATAAAAAAACAAATACTTTGTCAGTAACATGGCAAAAAAAAAAAACTAAATGGGAATACATGTAATGTACTTGCCATAATTGTAATAATTGTAGCTTCCATGATTGGAGTAGAGGGGCAGAGATCAAGATGTCCCCCACTCAGCTGAAGAAGACCAATCAGGCTTCTAGTCACTATGCCCAAAGAGCAACAGTGGCTCCACCTCAGAACATCTTCCTCATTTGCAAATTTGGACTCATTCCAGGTCCCTGCCAATTGTAACTTGAATGGCTGGTTCAAATTCACATTAAATTCAACATTATCCAGTAGCCAATTTGCTATCCAAGCTACAGGTTTGAGCAAACACTACCTAGTTTCCCTGAAATCACCTCCTTCATTTCTTTCCCTTACACAAATAAACTTTATTAGGTATAGCATTCAATATGATCACACCTCAAAGCTAGCATTCAACCTCCTAGGCCCTAATTTCAACAAGAGCTATTTTATGCCAATTAAACATGGCAGCTCTTTCCACTGTGAATTTTCACACACTTTTAATACAATTTGAATATAATGTTCTCACACTTACTGACAAGACAAAGACAAATTGTGCAAGAATTATAAACACCTCCTTGGTTGAACCCAAATTTATGAAAATCTGGAAAACAAAAACAACGTTCTCTCTAGGCAAGGAATCTTAAATTAGGTCTAGTTGATTATGACTGAAAACAGACAAACTCATGATGCAGCATGCCAACCTGATAAAACTAACTTTTTGTAATCTTTATCTCTGATGATCATCTATGAAATCCAGAAAACTTAATCTCCCACATTTTCAACTGCTTATTTTTTACTGCCAAGTCCCATCAATTTGGCAAGCAGATGAGAGCAGTAATCACTGGAGAAAATATAGGAGAAAAAAATGAGCCAAATCAACTGATTTTGTTTCGATAGACTATCTGCACAATGAGTAAGCCTAAGTGTTCTTACTAAATGTAATTAAGTGTTATTTTGTAATTTTTGCTGGAAAAAAAAAAAAGAGGTCTTGTCTAAAATAAAACATCTTGTGTCCTTAAGGAAGAATGGTAGAAATAGTCGCTCAGCTAATAGCTTGGGATTATCATATTTTCACAACGCATGTTTTGACTTTGACAATGAATAGATTTCCTCATTAGTATGGTCAAAATTCAATTTGAATAAAGTTTTGGGAGTGCCTCTTAAGGCAACCAAGTATGTCAATACTATAGAATGTTTCCTTAAGGATACACAGTTACTGCTATGTTTCCATTTCTTCTAGTCAAAAATCAATATCACACTAGGGCCATAAGGAATGGCTGCTTGCCAACTCTACTTAAACTGACTGAAACTCATCATTTCTCTAAAATCTATTCTTCTAGAAACTGTAATTTAATAACTTGACTTATTTAAGTTTGTGATTTGATTCCGACATACAATCTAACAATGGTTCGAAAAGCATTTTATACTTAAGGGAAAAAAAGGCTGTCTTTATTATTGTTACAAATGTTTACAACCTAGCTAATTTTTACAGGAAGGACAGAAGCTGCAGTCAATTATTAGGTACAGATTCACACCTGTTGTATGTCATGCTTTAAACCCCTAGGCGTGAGATTTTAGTCAAGGTGAATGAACATGAAGAAGGACCAGCTGCAAAAAATGATTTTGTTCTCTCACGGTAATTAAAAGGAAAAACTGTACAATGTGTTGTATCTATGACAATCCCATTATTTCATATCAGGGATGGTTCTACTTCTTTTAACAGATTTGTATTGCTGTCCAATCTGTTATAAAGGCTAGTACTCATAGGTCAAGGCTATGGACCTAATTTATATTGGTACTCAGTCTGATTACCTTTGCTTAATTTCTCTGTGTGGCATTCAAGTTTGATGTCGGAAAAATTAAACATTATCTTTCTCATTGCAACTCCCACTCTTAAGTCTACTACGGTGAAGTGCTTAGCAACATCACATTAGATATTACACCTACTCGGACCCTGTGTCTTAGAGACACTGAAGTGCTATGAACACTAAATGCTTTTAAAATGCAAACCAATGAGCACCTAAAATACACATGGTACAGTAATAACTGAGTACATCCAGCAGAGGCAAATCCTACAGTGTTGTGAGCATAGTCTTCTGTAAAACACTTTAAGGGCAAAATATCTTATTTTTTATGCTTGAGTTAGGCAAAAATTTCCATTTCCATTTTGTTTTCTAAGCACTATTAATTGAATATCCTTTCGAATATTACCAGCAAGAGTGCGTCCATATAAAACATCTGTTAATACACTCCAAGTTACTGTGGGTGTACCTCACTCTAGAAAAATGAACAATAATTCAAAGTTACAAATAGATCTTTTTAAAAAGTTACTTTAAAAACACATTCAAGGCTGTTTTCTATCATGTATCAAATTGTTCTTTGCTTTGTAAGAACTTTATCCTTAGACAAGACAAAGAGTAGGCAAAGATGAAGTATATAAGCTTCGGACTAAATTTACGTGCAAATTCTGGTTTTACAACTTGCTAGCTGTGTGATATGAGGGTAAATCATTTAACCCTTGTAGGTGTTAGATTTCCCCTCTGTAAAAATGGAGATAATATTTACCTCAAGTTAAATAACATGTGTAACGTGTCTAGCAAAAAAAAAAAAAGTTTAAGAAATTAATGCCAACCCAGCCTATTCACATGAACGGATTCTTACAGATACAGTATAACTGACCACAGCAGCATTTATGAATCAAGAAAGCAAAGTGCTACTTGTTGTAGCATTTAAACTTAAGTACCAAGGGTCTAGCCAAATGTAACCAGGTTAAGTTTTATCTTTGTACATAGGTATGGGGTACATGCCTTATATGTACGTATGTTCCACCAAGGAGGAAAACTATTAGATTTTCTGTCTCCAAATGATTTATGGAACCGAATAACTTGAAACAAAATGAAATAAATATACTTTTAATGGGGACAAAAAATAACATTTTTACAGTCAACGGAAAGAGGCATTTGCAGGTATTACTAAAGTATTTGAAGCCTCTAGCAAAAACATGTTGTTAAATTTTAAAATGTCCTAACATTATATGTGAAAAATGTGATTCACCTGACCCAACCATGGAAAATGCCCTTAACCAATCTATGAAATAGGTTTTCTTTCTAGATCATGAAAAATTATTCACCGAAAGAGTTGTGCATCTTAGAACTGATTTTTTTTTAAATGGAGGCTAAAATGAAAAAGAATAATTCAGAAAATAGAATATTTGCTTCCCTTATCATAAACTTTTGCTGAATGTGCTTTAGGGAAATAGAGTTGACTACAACAGAGCGAGGTGGAGGCCAAGTGCATGATGCTCAGTGATCACTCAGTTCACCAGTAAATCAGTCCCTCTGAGACACTGATAATTTTTAATGTACAGTTGAAGTATATCATCTAGGAGAGAATCCAATCTCTTATTTATGACAAAGCACTCCTAACTGAAGTCCAATTTGTTTGTGGAATTGCAGCTGTTCTGATTGAACTAAACAATAAATGAATCTGCCTTCCATAGCTCCAACTCCAGAGGATAAAAGGGAAACAAAAGGGAGCTGCATCTCAACAATACTTCACAATCCAGGATACCAATTAAAGGAACAGTGGGAAAAGCGGTTACTGGAGTGCTGAAAAATCGAACAGGCTACAAAGCGCAATTCATTACCCTGAATCGCCTGGGTACTTTGCATCAGCTGTATGTCACCTAGTGCACCATTCCTATCACACGTAAGAGCTTACTGGGGGCATTTTTGCCATCCCTCTTAGTTCTGCAGGCTTCGCGCATCACCGAATCGCCAGACAAGTTAGATGACCACGCTAAATGTTCCTCCAACTCAACCAAAGACCACAGCACAACTAAATCATGACTGAGGCGTGAGGGAGAGCAAATCTGAGAGGTTAAAACCAGGAACATGTTAGAATTTTTCCAAAAACGAAAGAGAAGTAAATTTATAAATATTCCTCAATTAATTAAGTATGGACTCTGGCATACTATTACCTTTTGTAATGACTCAGTTATTTAGAAACTATCTACTATCTGGTCTTCTCTAACTTTTTCTTGATGTCTTATATTTACTAGATTGCATTTTACTAGGAAAGAAAAAGGAGACCTTAAGATGTTTTGTTTTTTTTTTCTGTCATATAACAAATCTCTTTCTGTGTACTTTTCTTGGGACTCAAATGTCTGAAGGTGAAAATATTGTTACCAAAAGAACTGCCTTATTCATTTTACTTACATTTTACCCCATGTAAGTAGCAGTTGTCTTCAGAAGAAACAGCATTCATTAAAATATATATATACATATATATATATATGGTATGACGCTGCCTTGTTCACTGATAATTCAATCATTCCAGAAATATTTAATATGCCAAATATTAAATATTTATTTATTATTGTGTTGAACTATGAAACACTATGTTTATAGTGTTCACTATCACTGGTAATTCTCCATCCAAGTCTCTTGCAGAATTATAAGCTGCAATGTAACTGAAGCACACTGACAGGAATGTTCACTGCACTAGTAAACTCCCAAGTTGTTAGAGTTGGTATTGCAAGGATTAGTAATTCCCACAATGACAGATTTTAAAGCCCTTCATGTATCGGGCTGCCATCCTATATGACAAAAAAAGTTACATGCTGTAGATAAGTAAAATTTTCAACTTTAGAGAAGTAAAAGACAAATCCACACGTCCTGCTTTTTATTACCAAATGTTTACAAACTGCTTCTAAGGATATAAAACTATTCATTTGGGTGAAGGGTACTTTTTCTACTGAACTTCCATCTTGCACCTAAAAATGTAATGTCCTTGTCACCCCTTTCTTCACGAGTTGTACTCCCTAATTTAAGAAACTCTGAAGGCCTACCTAGTACACCGTCTTCTAACAAAACATTCTCCCATCTGTGAAAACTGTGGCATCTGCAGAAAAGAGGAACAGAATTTACTTTAACTAGGAGAAGAGAGCATTTCTCAGAATCTCACCAATCATCACTTCCTACAGTGAAGTGGTGTTCCTCTCTATTCTAAAGTGAAGAATGATGTTCTTCTCTATTCTAAGCCCACACACAGAATTCTTTCCTTTAGGAATGAGCTTGATCAAATGAAGTAACAATTTATTCAGATGATGGTACATAAAAAAGGAAGGCACCATCAACCGACAAGAACAACAAAATCCAAAGTGTGTGTGTGTGTATGCATGTGTTTATAAATATATTATATTATATATATAATATAATATATTTATATATAATTTATATATATGTTTATATTTAGAAATATGCCAAGGAAATGAATTCTGAATTGTACAGTATAAACTCAGAACTGGCCAACAGATTCCAGAGATACAAGTTGTTATAGCAGATGAACAAGTACTCTAAGTAATGCATAAGAATATTTTAAATAGCTGTCATAAGATTAGAGAAGAGTAAGGTTAGCGGACACCACTAGTGGAAAAGGGAAAGGGGACAGGGAATAATTTGGGATGGGAGGTAATAGAGGAAAAGAATACCTGCCACTGAGGAATAATATGTGGCTCCAATGTTGCATTAGGCTCAAAGCCAACACTAAACTGCTTTTTGAGCATTTGAATTAAAATTCTATTTTTGAGAACCTGTGAAGAATCTATTTAAGATTAGTAACATTGGCACAATATGCAGATAATTATTCAGAGATATCTTTTGATATTGTTTCAGATGCATGAATTTGGTTTTTTAGCCCCAGGCATTGGAAAATGGCATTTTCTATTGCATGTTGTTCTAAAATACGAGAGTCTTGCTGGGAGACCACGTTTTAAAAGTTACTAAGCTCCAAGATTGGCAATGCTATTATTTATAAGAATAAAGATTTAGTTTGTGTCCATATAAAGTGCTTCCTTTAAAAGTAAAAATGATATGATTAGAGTTATAAAACTTTCACAGATTTTACTAATACTTCCTATACTTCCTCTAATTTCTACAAATGTTTCCAATTCTAACTTAAGTAGAAAATATAGTTAAAAAGAGAGAGAATATTTAAGAGACTTATTGGAATCCAATAAAATTTTATGTGATAAAGGTCTTGCCTAGAATATCTACTGTGGGACAGGGGAGGGGAATCCGATACTTCTCCCCTAAAATTAAACATTTATCAAAATGTAAACTATCTAAATTTCAATGCTATGAGAGAATTATAACAGGCAAATGACACAAAAAAAACAAACAAACAAAAACAAAAAACCTTAGGAACCATTTACTAAATGAATACTCACAGGTGCAGTGAGTAGGTGTACAATGCAGCAAAAGATGACCCTGCCAGATCTCAAGGAGCTCCCAGCCAGCAGGATGGGGCACCCTGCTCCAGAAGGAAGAGTGAGCATGAGGGCAGGCTGTCCAGGGAAGAGGAGGAGCTCTAAGCCAGATGAACAAGGGTGGGAATACACTCCAGGCAACAGAACATGTAAGGTTCAGAGGTAGGAGGATGTTAGAGGGGATTCTGTTTGCTTGTAGGGACTGCCAGATAATAAAGCCCTTGAGAGAAAGTCAAGGCCAAGGTCATGAAAAGCTACATCAAAGATCTGAAGAGAGCCACTTAAACCTCAAAGAGCTTTAATCAGGGCAATCTCAAATTTGGGCTTCAAAAAGATCATTCAAACTAGGTGGGATCAAAGTTTGCTACGAAAGAATCACAAAATATGTATCAATGTGTATTAAGGCTCTCAACACCTGCTACAGACAACTTTTAAGTCAGAGACCCAAAAGGTCAGAAGGATCGTGAGGCCCCGCTTTCACGGTATTTAGGCCAAGGCTGACAAAGTCAAATGCTTACAAAAGCTGGGCAAGTAAAAGAAGTGAACAGGCCCAGGGGGACCCTTAGTGAACAAAGGAGGAGAATGTTCATTCCAGCCCCAGAAAACCACTGCCAGACAGAGATGTGGGTACAGAACAGCTTGATGAAACACAAACAAAAAAAAAACAGAAATCGAGATTCTTAGGTGAAATACATTGATTTTTAAATAAGAGCAACTACATCAATGCTGTGCAAAACACTCAAGTACTAAACAAAATATTTGCAGAAATTATCTAACTGCACAGATTTTAAGGCCATTTAGAACCAATTCACTAAGACATAGGAGACATGCATCAAATTACCTCTGATTTCAGCTAAGCATTTTTTTCCCCAAAATAGCCTCATTTGAAGGGATTTCTGAGTGATAGTCTTTAAAAAGTTTGCTTTGGTGGCTATGAATGGTAGAGAAAAACAAGTTAACTAGTTTTCATTTGAGCAGAAATCTGTTTGCCTTTGTTTTGTTTGGTTTTGCTCATCCCAAAGTCAAGTGGATGACCCTAAGCATTCTACAGTGATCCTAAAAGTCTTTGAATATATGCAAATCTGCCCAAGGGAAAGCATACAAATACGGATCATAACAAATATGGAATACTTTTGTTTTCACCCATCAATATCTGATCTGGTAAACAGAAACGAATGCAAACATGCTATTTCATGGATGAAAAACTCCTCTGAAATGGGACATTTCATTATCTAATACCATACTCAAAGTGCTAATTGTAATCTTCAGGGAGATGGTCAGTATACTTAATACTAGTTTATTGGATAAACAATGAGCCCAATGTATTAATATAGGCAAAAAGAAAAAAATCAAGTTACAGACAAAGGCTTATCTATAGTTTGTATGTTTTGTTTCTGGAAAAAAATCTTTAGCTCTTTATCAATGTCAATTTTTGCATAGGAAACATATATGCAACTCTTAGATGTAACTCAGTTAACATGATTTATAAATTTTTTAATTGCCCATGATCTCATACCCAGATATAACCACTTTACATTTTTAATCTATTATTCCAAATTAATACATCAGCAGTTTTGGACCGATCAAATTGCGAATTCTATGACAATTCCACCTCCACTCAACAACACCTACTTTTATAACTACTACCACCAACAACACATTTTTTTCTATGTCCAGAGATTTTTGACAAAAATATATATATAATAATAATTGAATAGAGAGCTCTTTGGTAATATAAGTCTACTAATGAGAACAGTGGGATTCTTTATCAGGAATATTTTGCTAAATTGGGATTCAAATTTAATTTTATTTTTTTTTAAGATTTTATTTATTCATTTGAGACAGAACAAGTGAGAGAGCAGGACAGGGGAGGAGAGGGAGAAGCAGGCTCCCCGCTGAGCAGGGAGCCTGACGTGGGGCTCGATCCCAGGACCCTGGGATCATGACCTGAGCTGAAGGCAGACACTTAACAAACTGAGCCACCCAGGCACCCATTATGCTGGTTTTTATTTTTCAACACAAAAACATTTATTTCCAAAGTTACAGAGTTACAAAATGGCATATGTAAATGTAACACTTTGTTTTGCCTTTAAACCAAACAGATCTAAGGTTCCACACCTGCAACTTATGTACATGTGAACTATAATAATTTTTGGATTTGAAAAATATTTGAATCTAATATTCAACATTTTTTTAAAGTACCACTTTATAACTGTGCAGGGTTCAGATGTGAAAAAGAAACACAATCATATCCCTAACACTAAATGCTTACAAGAGTGACTCTAAGGACACATTTTCGTTCCCCACATTAACATGGCACATGTTTTTTTTCTTTTAATTTAGTTTGGAAACCAACTCCAAATGAGTAAGATATATCAAGGAATCATCCCATTGAAGGGGGATTAAGACAATAAACAGTACTCCACATTTACAAAGAAGTTTAAAGCATACTTGCAGCTTCTCATTCTTACCACAGATGTTCACTACATGTCCACTGTTCATAGAGGACCATGCCGCCTAGAGTGAAAAGTCTTTAATATTGAATGTAAGTGTGTGTTTCCCTATCACAGGATAACCATAGCCTGAGTATCCCTAAAGTGATGCAAGGTGGCTCTTAAATAATTCAACTTCCTGCCCCTAATTGCCACATTTAATTATCATAAACTGTGAATTCATACCCTCTGAGAGAGAAGTTTCCAAAATACCCAAACTTTGAGGAGAGTGCACTAAGTCTAAAAGATGGAAAACAATGCCAAGAAGTATTTCAGGTACTTAACTAAAGAATATTTGGGTCGATCATCGACTCCAGAGATCTTTCTAAATACGAGATCAGTCCATCTTGTTTTTATTTAATCATCTTAAACCACCTACAATTTATAAAAGCAGACCAGACTTACACAATTATATTCCAGACAAATACCAAAATAAGATTTCCTTCAAGGTGTTTATTAGATTATGATCTTAATGTAATCCAACCAGAAAGAAACACAAAGCACTCTCAGATTCTCTAAGGGGAAAAAAACTAACAAAGACTTAATTTGGTTGGCTGTGTTTCACATAAAAACCATAATAACCCCACTGAAAGCTGCCATTTGTCTAACTAAAAACTGGATAATATGAAATAGTCCACATTATATATTAATAGGAGTGGTTATTCAGTTATATTTTGTTTTAACTGAAAATTAATCCAAAGCCTATCATTCTGTAGGACAGAGTGATTCAGGTCACCTGTTACTAAATTAAACATTTTCTGCTCTCACTGCATCTCATTAAACAAGGCACTGCAAGTTTAAATAACTCCGAGCTTCCATCTGCACAGTCACCCATTTTGTTATTGTTTACAGCAACCTAATTTGGCACATAATAATTCAGGCAGCACTGGTTTCATATTACACTGAAGTATTAATTTTTAATGTAATTGCATTCTTTCGTCCAACAAAAGCTAGATCAGTGGGGATTTTACCCAAGTGATTCTTCAATTATTACACAAGGCAAATTCTTCTAAGACTTTGCACCTCCCTTTGCCCTACTGATTCATTTCTTTAGAAATTAAAAAGTCATCATGAGCTTATTTAGCTTATTTACTTAAACAACACAGTGAATGATTACTTGGTAAAAAATATATGGCCTATACATCTTCCAAATCCCTTTTTCCAAAGGATATTTGATTCGGTAACTAAGCAAGGCATGTTGCCCTCACACAAAAATGTATTTTTGTACCAAACTCCACAACTTTGTGCAATAAAGAACAATTTAAAAATTCTTGGAATATCAATAAAATATAACTAAAGACTGTTCTTTCCTTCTATCACAAATTTGAATGAAGCAGACATTTGGAGGAATAAATTAAAGATCAGCTAACATGTCATCCTTAAATGTGGGGTGATCCAAAGATATGCAATGTACATACTTAAGAAGAAAAAAGGTGATTGATTGAAAACAAGAAGACCAAGAGTATGTTCACAGAACAGTAGGAAGGATTTCAATTAATCACTAAGAACCTTCTGTTTTGTTCATTCATGTTTGCATATCTTCTATATAATAGTTCACATGTATAGTAGTCCTAGTAATACCCTTTAAAATACTGGCTTTCCGAAGAAGAGTATTTTAAAAACAGCATGTTGAAACTCCAACTTTCAAATGTTTATATTTATGGTCACTAGCACATAATTGAGGAAACAATTACCTAAATTGTAATCTAAATTCTACAATAATATAAATAAATAAACAAATAAATAAAAAACTCTACAATACTGAGATTAAGCTATACTGTCCATCGGCCAGTTCACTACAGAACAGAATTTAGTATAAGGCAGGTCATTTTTGGACTTAATCTAAGGAGACTATGCTAATTTAAAAAGCAAAAAAAAGACAATATTTTGGGATAACACCTACAAGGCAATGTGCTGGTCTAAATCTCTAAAGGATCTTCTCATATCAGTTCTCTTCTACACCTTGTAAATCTATTTCCCAAAACATTTTAATTATAACAGAGTGCATTACTTTTAAAAAAGTGTAAGAGTTAGTCATTTTTATATGAAATATATGAGCAAGATATTGTTTTCTCAAAAAAGACAATGCAATAATTGAAACAGATATTACAAATTACAGGAACATAACTTATATTTAAAAATACCTGAAAATATAGAATTTTTCAATTTACCCTATCAGGTTTCCTATGTGTAGCATTTCATAAAGACATACCAGCCTAAATTAATAAATCAGTAGGTTAATGACATTTTATAAATGATTATTTTTATTCATCTTGATTTCAGTGTAAACATCAATGGAGATAACAAACTGTGGTGTTGTAAATTATAAATTTGGACATTTAGAATCAAAAATAACAGTTCTAGCAAGCCAAGAGTTGTGAAAATGTGACCTTCTCTAGTTAACACTTGACTCACAGCATAATGTAACAAGATCATGGGTCAAAAAATTTCCATTAACTTCTTTAAGTTAACCTATTTAACAACATGACAAGGATTTAATTATGGTTAATTTCTCCAGAGCTTTTAAGTATGGGATAAAGATGAACAAGGCTCCTCCTCAAAGTTCCCTGTTCACAATTCAATACTTTGAAGGAAATGCACCATGCAATATTCTCTGAGCATTCACCAACATCACCAACATCATCATTTCCTCCCAGACTTGATCCTAGCAGGGATACCTACTTAGTTGCTATTGTTTGTGTATCCTTCTGTGAGACCTGATCCGTGAGATCAAGGAGACAATCTTCTCTGTCTTGTATAGCCAAATCAGAACTATTTTTAAAAGCTATAGCTATCTAAATGCCCTTTATTCCTTGGTGTAGGACTTCACTCATTCAACACATTTTGAGAACCTACTGTGAACCAAATTACCAAATGTCTTGGAGATGCAAAATGAATAGAACTCAAGAAGCTTGGAGTCTAGGGAATAAGATATATACATTCAAGGACAATTACTAAATCACATGTAAACGCTATAGCAGAGACAGGCACTGTTGCTACAGAAGAAGAACCCTTAATCCAGACAAAAGGGAATAAGATAAGACATTACAGGAAAGAGCTTTAGGCTAAATCACTATGGAGCTATTCAAATGATTGAAATAGATCATTTCAGGCACAAAAATTCAAGAACAAAATGAAAGGAAAAGGCACATAAGTATGAGTGAGAGAGAGAAACTGCACTGGGGTTGGAGAGGTAGAGAGGGCCTTGAGTGTCATGCTAAGAAATATGGAGTTTATCCTGAAGGCTATGGGAGACACTGAAGAATTTTAAGCAGGACTGAGATGTGACCACAGAGCAGATTTGAGTTTGAGAGTAATCATGTTGGAAACAATATGCCAGCAGCCTGTTAGGAGATGACAATAGTAATCAATGTGAGGAATGATCAGGTCCTCAACCATGGTGGTGGCACTGGGGACATACAAACAGTCATTTAGTCAACAAATATAAAGTGAGAACCCACCATGGTCACATGCTATTTCAGGCACTAGGGACAGAGCTGTGAACAAAAATCTCTACCCTGATGGAAGTGATATTCTAATCTCATAAACAATCTACAAACAAGATGAATAAGTAAAATAATAGGATTGCAGATAGGGAGAAGTACAAAAGGGGAAAAGCTAGGAAAAGGAAAAGAATGTATTAGGGAGTGGGCTTAAAATCTCACCAAGAAGGTTGGTAAAGATCTAAAGGAAGTTAAGGAGCAGGCTGTGAGAGTATCTGGGTCCAGAGCATTTCAAGGATCACCCTGTAAGCAGGACTGTGCTTGCATAAGTGGGAGGAAAGGGGGTTGGGGGAAGAAGGGTCGCAACTACCTAAACACCTGTCATCTGGACTTCTGGATAATTAAACCCAGGAAGAAGAAACAAACTCTGAAGTGCCTGTAGCAAGATGTCCCTAGTTAAGGATGACGTAAGTAAATAGAAGCTAAAATTTATGAGGTATGTCTCCCTGTATGATATTAGATATGTATCATATCTGTATCATATACAAATACAACACTCTAGAGTACAAAATGGAGATGTTTCAGAATTTAAATATTCCTTCTGTCTGAGGTAATCTCATGAACCTCATTTGGATACCTCATCTATTCCAAGATCATATCCAATGTAGGGACCTTAGGAGGTGCCCTTGATATCAGGGACCATTCTCTAGTTTGTACAAGCTTCTTGATTGCCTGTGTCCTTGACATCATCTAATAGAGTAATACAGGTTAAGAGCACTGATTCATGTTGGTCTCATTTGACAGTCTGGTCCTATATGTTTGCTCAGGGAGGGATAACAAGGAGCCCAGTGAGGCTGCCATATTGTAACTGAAAGGAAAGTCACAGAAAGATAAGTTCAGAGTATTAAATAAAGGGTTGGATAGTATAGTGCCATTTAGTGGTTATAACACTTTTGACTCTTATTCTGAGAGAGACAGGAAACAACTGAAGGGTTTGCAGTAGAAAGTGACATGGTAATTGTGACTCATGTTTTGAGAAAAGGCTGTACAGTGTCATGGGCAGAAACAGGGAGACCAGTTAGGAGGTCATTACAAAAAAGTAGGTAAAAGATGATGGCAGCTTGGAGAGGTAGAGGTAATGAGAATTTACCTATATTCTGGATATATTTTGAAGACAGAACCAAACACATATGCTGACAGATTAAATGTCAGAAAAGGAGAAGAGTCGAGAAGAGTCAAGCATAACCCCAAGTTGTTTTGGCCTGAGAACCTGGAAGGATGAAATGGCCATTTACTGAGATGAGAAGAACTATAAGAGGAGCAGGTTTCATAGAAATGATCAGGAGTTCAGCTTTATATATTAGACTTCAAAGCTAATTAGACATCTAAATGTAAATGAGAAGTGGACCATTGCATAAATGAGTCTGCAGTTCAGGAGAGAAGTCTGGGCTAGATATACTAATTTGGGAGAGATCTTCATACAGATGGTATTTAAAACCATGAGCCTGGATGAAATCAGTGTTGTTAGAGAAAAGGTCCAAGAACTGAGCACTGAGGGACTCTAGTTATGAGAGATCAGAAAGAGGAAGAACAGGGACGCCTGGGTGGCTCAGTCGGTTAAGCGGCTGCCTTCGGCCCGGGTCATGATCCCAGGGTCCTGGGATCGAGTCCCACATCAGGCTCCTTGCTCAGCAGAGAGCCTGCTTCTCCCTCTCTCTCCCTCTGCTTGTGCTCTGTCAAATAAATAAAATCTTAAAAAAAAAAAAGAGGAAAAACAAGCAAAGAAAACTGAGGAGTGACTAAGGAAACAGGAGGAACACTGAGAGAACACGGCTCCACTGGACACCAAGTGAACAAACTAATTTCAAGAAAAAGGGAATGGTCGTCTATGTCATCTTAACCAATAGGCAAGAAAAATGAGGATTAAGACTTTTTTACTGAATTTATCAAAATGGAGGCCACAGGTGACCTTAATAAGAAAACGTATGTAAAAGGTAGAATACATGGATTTTAGATATTTTAAAAAATGGTTCCTAAGGTTCTGACTAGGGTGAGTGGGTGAGCCCTAGTATATTCACAGACAGACATAGGGAGTGCAGTCATGATTCTCCACACTTAGCCTCAGAGTGTAAGAAAAATCCCCAATTAAATCTCTAACTAATAAAGTATTAACACCTAAAGTGAAACACCTACATATTAATACAGAAAACTTAAAAAATAAGTCTCAAAGCATAACAATTCACTGTTTTTCACCTGTCCCTTCTTAAAATAAGATGATGACTATCATTTGAATAAGGGTACTAGGTTCATCTATGTTATGTAGGATTAAAATTATGTAGGATTAAAAGGCCTCATCACTCCAAGAGAAGAGAGCCAGATTTGAGTCTATGAGCTTGCCCAACAGTCTAATCCTTTGGGTAGGAAAGATGCTTCCAAATCCTTTCTGCTAGAAAGAGCAGATGGAGATTTTGTTTATTTTGTTTTGTTTTATATGTGTACCCTCTTGGCAAATTCGCTTCTAGAAAACTTACCCAGAAGAAACTAATCCTCTGAGCAGGAATTTTTTTTAGATTTCTGCCCAAACGGAATCTAACCTATGGATGCGAAATTCAGGGCTAAATACCAGCACTAGCCATGAATTTATTATAAGCCAGAAAGTGAGACAAACAGACCAGAAGTTGAGTAATTAAGACAGGAAAGATTAGATAGCAAGGTCAGCATCCAGGGAAAATTCACATGGCCAACTGGGAGGCTGCCCCTCCACCCTGATGCCAGGGACAGGATATTGCTTATAGAAGCAGCCGTCCATTCCCAGACTCTTTTCACTTCTGAAAAAGCAGCTCCTGCGTTGTGGTAAATGTAGATTCAGGTGGAGAAAAGGTTAAATCTTCCAGGGGCAAGTCTTTGGTACACAGCTGTGTAGCATGGTCGTCAGGGAAGGAACCAATGGGCAAGGATCCAGCTATCCTGAATTGACCCTGTCAACTTCCAATTCTTTGTTACTGGAGTCCTTTATATTAACAAAGCAAATGGGTTAATTGCTTAAAGTAATCTGTCTACAGATCATTGGAAACAATTATTAATTTGATGGGCTTCAGAAAGCCATGGCATAATTTAGTACTAACCTAAAGAGATAGACAACATTTCTAAATGTTGCTTATTTTAGCAGAAAACAGTTTAAGGCAGATTCATTTCCACATGGCTCAGCTGACAGCCAGCTTCCCACATAAATTCACGTGAGTGTATTCTCTCTCCAACTGTCCCTGAGCATAGAAGAGGCTATATTACTGAAAGCCTCTTCCTGTTTGAAATATATTCCATTAAATACTCTTTCTCCTATACTTTGGCTACATTTTCACGAGTAGTATATTGAACCTACATTGAAAACTCAACTCTTTGTTGAGATACCTGATTGTCAGTGGAATCTGATAAGTATCATTCAATTTGATTCAACAAACCCTTATGGAGCAGTTACAGTGGGCCAGAAGCCATGCTAATGAAAGATGAGTAGAAGACCAATTCTTACCCTTGAGTCGCAAACTGATTTTTTTTCAGGGGAGAAGCGGGGACGGAGCAGGAAAGGATCAGAAAAAAACTTCATGGAAGGGACATCATTTGAGATGAACTGTGAAGACGGCCAAAGTTTCAACTGGTAGAAGAGCATTCCTAAAAGAGGAAAGAGTGGAGCGAGATGGACAGGGAGACAAAGAGTGGCCTGCCCAGCAGGAGAGGATGTCGGAGGGAAGAGGAGATATGGCCACATGGAAAGACTTGAACGTCCTGGTCAAGAGGCTGTGTGGAATGAGGAATCACTGAAGCTTTCAGAGGCGGAGAGTGATATGATTCAGGTTTGATTTCCTTGAAAATTAGGCTGGAAGCAGGAAAATGGATGCCTCACAATAAGACAGAGAGGACAGAGAGAAAGAATCTGTGGTCGTGAAGAGATACAATGGGAGCTTTCTGTTTCTATTCAGGGAAATGGATAGGGAAAGACAGAAGTTGTAGGCACTACATGAGTAGACCCTATATGACTCTATGACTAGGAAAATGACTGACAAGCCACTGAGCTCTTCCCTGACCACTCTACGAAAAATCACCACAGCTGCTCACACACACAACCCCATGCCTCTTTTCCACCTCATCTTTTTCATTGCACGTACCACAAGCAGACACACTTCAAACATATTGAAACATACTTTAAACCATATCTTACTTAACTAGTCTGTCTGTCTTCCTGGACTATAATACAAGAGTCATGAGGGCAGGAACTTGAATGTTTACAAACAGCAGCTCCTCTAGTTGTTGAATCGAACTCAGCATGAGCAAGGTCACAGACCCCAACCAGATGGAGAAAGCAGAGTCAGGGTGTCGTTGGTCAATTTTTCTGCCCTAGCTTTCCAATGGTCCAGAAAGCCTGCTTCTCCAAAGACTATTATTAACTGATTTAAAACCCTGTTATCTATGTGGTTTTGATCATGAGTTTGCTCTGAAGATCCCAGTTACAAATTCATTTCCTCCCAACCTCCAAGATTCCTTTTAGTGCTAATATACTATATTTCTATAAACTTTTGTAGGACCTCACCCAGTTATGAGGCTGATAACCTTTCTTCCTTCTAAATATCCTACCAGATAGCTATTTCTCTAAGCACTGAAAAGAAGCATAGTGATTTTGAATTAGAGGAACTTTAAGTAGTTTGAATGGGTTATAAATATAACTTAAAGTCCTTTGGAAACAGAAAGTTACTGAGATATATTCAAAGCCATGATTTCAACACAGCCTAATATGTTATTATTTAACATTCGCATCCCGCTTGGGTAGCATTATGGCTCATGAGCTGTAGGGTGATGGGAGAAGCATGCTATCTGCTTCATTGCTCAGAGCCGTGGTCTCCTGAGGTCACTTACTGTGATTATTAACATAGCCTCAAAGGAAACAGTGACTCTGTGCCCAAAGAGACCAGAAGCTCAGATGCTCTTATTCCAATTCTCTTACTGATTAACTGGGCAACTTTTTAGCAGGAGACCCTTAACCTTTGAGCTATCTCTTTAACCCAATCTTTAACAGATTTGATAAGAGCAGTATTTTTTTTCCTTTCATGCTTTTAGATTAGATCACATTTTTTTCTATATACTATACTACAGGGATAATATCACTTATCGCACACACAAGTGTTGGCTGGGTTAATTAAAATATGATTCCAAGATAGACCACAATTTGAAATGCTAAACAATGACTGTTCCCTCGTGTCTGTGAGTTCGTGAGCCATTGTATAAAAATAGTCTCAGTTCATTCCTCATATCATTACAGAGTATCTTTTTCACAGAAGAATAAGGAAAAGTTGGCCCATTCATACCTGTACAATATCATATTTCAGTATGATAATTCAAGGGATTTTTAATTGGCACTAATTATTAATAATAACCCCAATTTTTCAAAAAGAGCAGAGGAAGCAGTCATTTATACATTTGTTTTAGAATTAGAAGGTCTTTGCCCCTAATTTTCTCACTCATCAACGCCCCCAACAATGAAACTTACATTCTGCCTTTAGAGATGTTACACCCCCCAAACAATTTATTAAAAAGTTTATGTCCCTGGAAGATGTAGGATCTTAGGATGCAATCAATCACTAACACTGGGTGAAGCCCCACAGGCAGGAGGAACTCAGGAGTATTAGGTGTTTGGAGGGGGTGGCAGAGTTAGAAAAAGACAAACTTCACCTATTTCACAGTTTGGCCCACGGCAGCCTTCTAGTAATAGGCTTTAGCTTTGTGGTGGGAGCAATGGGAAACCACAATGGTGAAAAGGTAAACTTGCTGGCTTCAAAAATTCAACCTCAACAACAACAACAACAAAAAACAACAAAATGAAAACTGTACCCCTAGGGTAGAGATATGAGTAAAACTTCACAATTCTATACAAACTGCAATCTTTGCTGGTCCTTGGTAACTTGAAGGCATCTGCAAATCTTGCCCATTCTTTATCGCTTCTAAATTAACTAGAGCCAGGCCCTGTGACCATATAAGACAAAAAAGTCAAGCCCACCCAGGGAGAGAGGACCGCAGGCTCAGAACACTGGCATCAGGACTGCGGCCAGCATCTGAGATCACATAACCAGGCAGGACTGATTACGTGACAGGGCAGAGTCTGTGGAGATGAGAGTTGCTTCCATGAAAATTTGTATCAAAAGCAGCATCTGCCCAAGTTTAAGAAACACCTTTATTTGATTCATTTCCTTGTCACAACAAACATTAATCTTTTTCAAGTTTTTGTATTATTATATTGTCTCATCATGCTCAAAAAACATGTAAGCATTAAGAAATGCAATCTGTATAAGAAAAAAAAATCATTCATGGGGAAGAATGAGCAAATTACAAGATTTTTAGGCCCATATTATCTTGGAAAACATACAAGTGTGCAAATAATTATAAAAATAAGTAGCAAACACAAAAACTATGTGTTTGATATACAGTATGGCCTATCTCTTCAGAGAGAGTGTCATTTACTTCATTTTATAGTTTAAGAATAAAAAGGTATAATTGTTGTATTTTAAGCATCATACAATGAATTTTCCTCTCTATGTATATGGTGTTAAAAATGAATTTTAATTGCTGATAGTATGTATTACAGTTAAAAAAAACAAGTTATTAATGTTCACATTATGAGAGAAAAGGTAACAAATTATAGAATTATATTACCAAAATATGGAATCATGTATTTAATTCCAACTAAGCCCCACTAACTCACCCACAAGAAGACTAAGAACAGACAAAAGACATCACATGGAAATGCTTTCCTAAGCATTTCCTAATCAAAGTCCCCTTAGAAATGTACCTGGATCTACACCGTTCTTGGCCACTTGTACCTTCTCTCAGGGGAAACACATCCATCTTTTCTATCACCAATCCCACCACCTTGGTGTTGGATCCCATTCATTCTACTTCCCTCAGGGATTACCATCCATCAGTGTTGCCTTCCCTCTTCTGCATCTTTAATTGCTTTCTCTCTCTCTCTCTCTCTCTCTCTCTCTCTCTCTCTCTCTCTCTCT
>NC_058414.1:68349960-68353360 GCF_002201575.2 Neomonachus schauinslandi
TCTCTCTCTCTCTCTCTCTCTCTCTCTCTCTCTCTCTCTCTCTCTCTCCTGCACTTTACCTAAGCAAATAAATAAGCTCAAGCCTCCTGCAATTTAAAACTACTCCTCTCACATATCACCATGTCCTATCACCCTATGTCCCTTTTTCCTTTCTGGCTCAGCTAACTGAAGAAATGACTATATACCCCAACTACAATGTATAATTAGTCTTCAGCTCTCAACAATCCCACATCTGCCTACCCTCAATAACTCTGTCAAAACTGCTCTCTTCATACTGACCAGTGACACCCCCTTTGGTGAAACCCAATAGAAAACTTTTAGTCCTTATTCAGTCTGTCTCTAACATGTGACACCGTTGGCCACTAGTTTCTTTTTTTTTTTTTTTTATTCTTATGTTAATCCCCATACATTACATCATTAGTTTTAGATGGGCCACTAGTTTCTATTTGAAACCTCTCCCTTTTCCATATATACAATGGAATATTACTCAGCCATCAGAAAGGATGAATACCCAACTTTTACATCAACATGGATGGGACTGGAGGAGATTATGCTAAGTGAAATAAGTCAAGCAGAGAAAGTCAATTATCATATGGTTTCATTTATTTGTGACACATAAGGAGGAGCATGGAGGACATTAGGAGGAGGAAGGGAAAAAGGAAGCGGCGGGGGGTGGAATTCGGAGGGAGAGATGGACCATGAGAGACTATGGACTCTGAGAAACAAACAGGGTTTTATTTATTTTTTTTTAATTTTTTTTTTTATTCTTATGTTAATCCCCATACATTACATCATTAGTTTTAGATGAAGTGTTCCATGATTCATTGTTTGTGCATAACACCCAGTGCTCCATGCAGAACGTGCCCTCCTCAGTACCCACCACCAGGCTAACCCATCCTCCCACCCCCCTCCCCTCTAGAACCCTGTTTGTTTTTCAGAGTCCATCGTCTCTCATGGTTCGTCTACCCCTCCGATTTCCCCCGCTTCATTCTTCCCCTCCCGCTACCTTCTTCTTCTTCTTCTTTTTTTTTTTTTCTTAACATATATTCCATTATTTGTTTCAGAGGTACAGATCTGAGATTCAACAGTCTTGCAAAATTCACAGCGCTTACCAGAGCACATACCCTCCCCAGTGTCTATCACCCAGTCACCCCATCCTTCCCACCCCACCCCCCACTCCAGCAACCCTCAGTTTGTTTCCTGCGATTAAGAATTCCTCATATCAGTGAGATCATATGATACTTGTCTTTCTCTGATTGACTTATTTCACTCAACATAATACCCTCCAGTTCCATCCACGTCGTTGCAAATGGCAAGATCTCGTTCCTTTTGATGGCTGCATAATATTCCATTGTATATATATACCAGATCTTCTTTATCCATTCATCTGTTGATGGACATCTTGGCTCTTTCCACAGTTTGGCTATTGTGGACATTGCTGCTATAAACATCGGGGTGCACGTACCCCTTCGGATCCCTACTTTTGTATCTTTGGGGTAAATACCCAGTAGAAACAAACAGGGTTTTAGAGGGGAGCGGGGAGGGGGGATTGGTTAGCCCGGTGATGGGTATTAAGGAGGGCACGTACTGCATGGAGCACTGGGTGTTATACGAAAGCAATGGATCGTGGATCACCACATCAAAAACTAATGATGTATTTATTGTATGGTGACTAATATAACATAATAAAATTTTTTTTTTAAATTAAAAAAAAAAAATTGAAACCTCTCCCTTCACTTCTAAGGCATGTACACATCCAGAAACCATGTTCTTATGCTTTACCTGTCTGATCAATGCTTCTCTGGGACTTTTCCTGAGCCTTTTTTGCCAATTCTATAACCTTCATAAGCATCAAACTGTGCTTGATAAATAAAGATAGAAGCAAAAAGATAATCAGATTTCTCACTCGAAGCTAAAACCTGGGAGCCATCCATGTCTATCCCAGGCTTGTCCCTTCTGCTACACCAACAAAAAATTGTGCAATGATCTTTCTAAAATGAAAATCGGTGAGTATATGACTTCTCTATTTAAAATCCTTATACAGCAACCGAAAGTCTTCAAGATAAAGGTCAGACTTGTTAGCCTTGCACAGGAAGGTGTTTGCAGTCAGGTTTCTACCTATTTCTCTAGCATCACTGCTGCATCTCCTTCTTAAGCACCCAATATTCTGGTCATACTATCTTGGACAACCTGAACTTCCCAGAATGTGCCATGGTTTTTAACACCTCTGTCCATCTGCCATTTCCACATACCACATTGTGATTCTAGAATACCTCTCTCCATACTGGCTAACTATTCTTGCCATTCAAGATTCGATTTAGGCATTACTCATTAGTATTTGCATATTATTAACCTTTGCAATTCCTACGCATTGCACCATCCAGGTGTGTGTGCATGTGTTTGTGTGTGTGTGTGTCTCTGTATCTGTGCATGTGTGTGTATATCTTCCCCACTGATCTGAAAAACACCAATTTGCTTTTTGTAGTGCCTACAATGTAGGTGCCCATTAAGTGGGGCAAGAGGAAGCTCTACCTTAACTTTTATTTAAAAAAAAACTACTATATTCAGAGAAAATGTATCAAGTGAATGTACTATAGCATAGATTCTATTACTTGAAAGCTATCATTACCTGCCTCCCATTATGATAAATAAACTTCAGTGTTACCTTAAAGAAAGCTCTTCTACTGATCTGCTTTTCATTTGTTCAAAATGTTCAGTATTATTCTTGAGCACAGTGACAGAATGCAATCTCAGGACTGAAAATCTAAATGTATTCCATTTATCATGAGTATTGTATTTAGCAACTTGAGTTCTTTATATGCAGATATAATCCATCAATTATCTCATATTTCTCAGAGTTCATTATAAAGGAAAAATTTTTTTTCCTCTTTTAAAAAATATGAAGCACAAGAGAAGAAACCTGGTGCTATTATGTGAGCAAATTAGCTGTCAAAAACAACTTTTAAAAGGCTTACCAAATAACAGCCTACCCTTTGGAAAGTAGTTTCCAAGGTGAAGAGTTTAATCAAAGTAACTTCTACATGATACCTATGTTTCATTAATTTACAGACTGCAAGTCTGACCTGAAAAGACTTCCATCTAATGAAAATACAAGTATTTATCTGCTTATTTTCTTACAGCATTTTTGCTCAGTCCTCTGGAAAGATACAATTGTATTTTCCTGATGTTATGCATACAAAAGAGGCAGCTCTAAAAAAAAGCACTTACTCTTCCCCCATGAAAATACCCTACACAAATTTCTATGCAAAACCTACCTCAAAAAAAAAGAAAGGAAAGAAAGGAAAGAAAGGAAAGAAAGGAAAGAAAGGAAGAAAGGAAGAAAGGAAGAAAGAAAAGAAAGAAAGAAAGAAAGAAAGAAAGAAAGAAAGAAAGAAAGAAA
>NC_058414.1:68353370-68396662 GCF_002201575.2 Neomonachus schauinslandi
AAAGAAAGAAAGAAAGAAAGAAAGAAAGAAAGAAAGAAAGAAAGAAAAGAAAAGAAAAAGGCCCCACCATGTAGCAAGTTGCTCAAAGTTTACAAGTCACTCTTAACCATTCTCTCTCTCTGGCCACATCTAATCTACTGGCCAAAACTGTCTATTCTCTTCCTGCACACCTTCCCCATCTACCTATTGACTTCTTCCCCACTTCTACCCTGATGTAGCCAGCATCATGTCATGCTCGGATCACAACAATAGCATCTTAACCAGATACTCCTTTTCTACCTTTGCCCCACTTCAGTCTATTTTCCATAGTGCAGACAGAGCAATCATTCCAAAACAAACATGATGAGGTTAAAACTCCCCAAAGACTTCTATAGCTTTTAGAACAGGCCTAAAAAGCCTTAACGTGGTTTCCCATAGCCTCCAAAAAAAAAGCCGCTACTATAGCTCTTCAGGCTCATATAAACCATGCTGGCCTTCTGCCACACCTCTCTATCCTACCTCAGGACTTCCGCTTACACTGAGGACTCTAAACATTCTCCACCTTACTTTTTCTAGCAAACTCTTCATTCCTTGGATCTCCGCTTAAATGTCACGTCCACTACAAATCTTCCCTGATTCCCCAGAATAAATTAAATTGAAACTATATTCTCCCAAGTCGCTGTGCACTGCCCCTTTAGTGTGATTAATCACATTTGAAATTATTTGTTCATTGTACATTTACTTCACTACTTAGGCTCCATAAGGAACCATATGTCTTGTTCACCACTATAATCCCAAAGCCTTGACCAGTGCTTAACGTGTAGTAAGAGTCCCAAAGTAATCACTGACTGGCTGATGCAAATGCAACTGCAAAAATGTTGATATGTTAATAGAAATGGGAAGTGAACAAAAGTAGAAGGAGCCTAGCCAAGCTCACTGTTATGTCCAGCCTGACCTTGCTTCTACAGCAGAGCTCCGACCTTCTCAACAGCGCTCACTTAGCCCTCCTCTTTATGCCCACACACCCCAGAATCCAAGACCAATCCGGGCCACTGGCAGAAAGAAGAAAAAGATCTGCAAGTCTGTTTCTCATTTGCTCAGCAATCCTTTTGCACTTTCTAAATATTCTAGCCCAGTTTTGCAGTAGTCAAGCTTCTATACAGTTAGCCTATGATCATTTCTCTTATTCTCCGGTTCCCTTCCAAGATTTCAGCCTGTGTTTCAGCCTAATTCCCCAAGAAGTGCTTTCCTGCCTCAAAATCCAGGCTACCTCTGAATCCCAAATAAATAAAGATGAAATCCAGGCTATCCCTTTAAGACCATTCCCAACCACAGCCACCTATCTGAATCTTGAAAGGTAGCCTTCTCTCCACTAAGCAGCTACCTGCCCCAAAGGGACATTTATGCAGAATCAATATAGGCCTTCCACAAGAGTTACACTGCTAGCCCTTATCCCCACAGACTCATCTCTTAAGTTTGAAGCTACCAACAGAATCTTTGCTATAAAACTCGTATCTTGATTTTTCCCCAAGATTTGTATTCCTGGCCTGTGGGATATTTTTAATCTCTGCTCTTCCACCCATTTATTCAAACACTTATCGAGAATCCACTGTGGGCCAAATACAATGCTAGACCTTAAGGAAACAATCATAAATAAGAAATTGCCTTTTCCTTATAAACATATCACCAAGATTATAATACATCTAAGAATATAATACACCATAATATACTAAGAATATAATATAAGTATGTATTGAGATGCTCTAAGAGTCCAGAGAGCAGCCCACTGATCTAGCGGCCTTCCTGGAGGAAGTAATAATGGAGCTTTGATGGATGATCAGAAATAAACTATGTTTTAAAGAAAAACATTACAACCAGAAGGAACACCTTGAGCGAAGTCCAGAATCAAACATATCAGAAGCCTCAGAGTGAAATAAGATTAGCTCAGCACTGCTGGAATATAAGGTATGAAGCCCCAAGTAGTGAGAATTTGGGCTCCAAGAGAAGGACAGGGGTCAGATCACAGACAGCCTTTTTTAATTTGGCACACTAAGGAGATTACACTTTATTCTCGTGGCAAATGGCATCTATGGAGAAGACCAGCAGCATGGTCAGATTTGAACTTCGACAGATACTTCTAGAGGATAGTGTGGAGGAGGGATTCAAGGGCAGAAGACTGGGGACAGGCACAAAGGAGGTCGCTGCAGCCATCTCAGAGGGGAAATGAGGACTTCAACCAGTGCAGAGGCAGTAGGAATGGAGGAGAAGAAATGCATGTGAGAAGTTAGAACTCCTAGCCTGACAGGGAAGATACAGAAAACTAAATGTAATAGAGTGATATACTCTAAGTTAAAGGAAATGCTAAGAGACAAAAGAACAGCGATCTGACCATGGGAGTGGGGTCATGATGAACAGGGTATAAAAGCTTCTTTTCTGAGGTTACATGGAGATTCACCTACACTGTTGTGGGACTGCAGAGGTAGGGCGCATTCATTCCACCCAATTAGGGAGAACTTCCTGAGGGAGTGGGATTTGAAGGGGTCTTAAGTTTTGGGCATACAGATGTTGGGATTAGAAACATTCAAGACTGAGGGTAAATCATTCCCCAAACCTTGAAGGTGCACTGAATATTCTAAGAAGGAATAATTATGCTTGGGTGGAGCACAGGTGGAATAAAGGGAGACAGTGAAAAGAGTGGAACCAAACGTTGGTCTGACCTAATGCTAGAAGGGTGCATATACCTGAGTCATCAGCTTGACGGACAACAAGCTGTTTTGCTTTGAGTAATAGATATAGATAGATCGATAGATCGATCTTGAAATTTTTGAAAATTAATAATTTACCTAGAGTTTCCTCAGCCAACACATCATTTTGAAAGTCTTTCCAAGGAAAGAAAATATGTTTCTCTAACTTTTCCTTTATTTTCTCTAATAATACCACCCAAAATTATTACTCATACCTGACTTTAACCTACACTTGTTTTTTCCCCAGAAAACAAAAAAATTAGCATAAGTCAAAAATACAATATAGCAGGCAGCTCTAACATGTCAAGTTAGTGAGAATAGGCTAGCAATTCCTACAAGAAAAATTTACAAGTCTCTGATCTGGTATGGTAGCCTTTTAAAAAGCAAAAAGTCATCATTACATAATATAAAACATTAAAACTTCCATTAAAAGGAAGGTGAAAATGAGTCTAAGTAAGATGCACTCATACTAAGAATTTTTTACAGTAACTGAAAAGAGCCTTAATTATTTTACTTACTTTATTCGAACCTCTCTAAAAACTTTATTGCCAGTAATTTGGGCTGATGAATGTAGTCAATAAAGAAGAGCCTTGATTTTAACACTCCTCCCTCAAAGCTTGTCCCTCTTGTGGTTTTCCAATGAGCTATTGTTAGATTCATTTACAGTAAAATAATTACCAGCTCCCTAAGCAAGACACATAGCAGGTTATCTATTGTCCCTTAGAGGACTGTTGGACTATTCTTAACAAGCATTCTAAATTACAATAGCAGCTTTATTGCAATTAACAAACAGACACGAATCACCAATCCAGTTATATCTCAAAAGAGAGAAGGTTTTCTGAAGTAGACTGCTGTGGTTCTTTTCTTTTGCAACCCTAAATTCAAAGACCAGTCCTTAAGCAAATAGGCACATGTCCCAGGAGCAGGGAATACAGAGAGAATAGCTTTTCTTGCCATTCCCAACAGAAAGAATAATACTTTAGTGATATCGAGAATTGAGAGAGTGATGACATGGAAAGATGCCAACATTCCCCATCAGTATGTGTAGCACTCAAGTACTGGCGTTTACAGCTCCGTCTGCTGGACATCCCACAGTCTTGGGTCCCAAAGTGGTAGACCCAAGGCACAACTCTGACCTTCCATTTACACAGACACTCTAATCTTGAGATGTGTCAAAATTAAACTTGGCAAGTTTCCAGCCTATTTGAATTTCTTCATGTTTAAAAAAAAAAAATTGCACTGGGCATATTCAGAGGAATCCCAGAGAAGATCTGCTCAGAGGGACTTAGGGACTGCAGGTCTCTGCCTGTAAGTCAATAAGCTCACAGTGCCCACTAATGTGGGGGAGCCCTCTAACCAGATATGGATGTGGCCCAAATGACTCTTTCTAGGCAAATAACAGTAAAACAGTCTTACATAAGCAGTTCTAACAACAAACTCAAATATTTCCAAGGGAAATCAGCTTGCTAAAAAGGTAGTTTATGGTCTAGATTGAATTCCTAATGGCTTTGGACCAGAATTATAGTTCCCCACTAGCACTTCTCCACCTGAGCTACTTCCTGTTACTGCCCCTCATTCCACAAACATTTGTGGGGGGTTGGCAAGAAAAGCAAGTAATTATATTAAAGTTTTAATAATAAAAATTCCACATGGGGCGCCTGGGTGGCTCAGTTGGTTAAGCGACTGCCTTCAGCTCAGGTCATGATCCTGGAGTCCCTGGATCGAGTCCCACATTGGGCTCCCTGCTCGGCAGGGAGTCTGCTTCTCCCTCTGACCCTCCTCTCCCCTCTCATGTGCTCTCTCTCTCTCAAATAAATAAATAAAATCTTTAAAAATAAAAAAATAAAAATAAAAATTCCACTTTTGGGGCGCCTGGGTGGCTCAGACATTTAAGCATCTGCCTTCAGCTCTGGTCCTGATCCCAGGGTCCTGGGATCAAGCCCCGCATCAGGCTCCCTGCTCAGCAGGGAACCTGCTTCTCCCTCTCCCTCTGCCTGCTTCTTCCCCTGCTTGTACACACTCTCTTTCTGTCAAAAATTAAAAAAAAAAAATTCCACTTTTAACAAATCAGATAGACTTTACTTGGACTGCTCTGTGTGTGTGTGTGTGTGTGTGTGTGGTTGTACCCATGAGTTACTCACAAGGCAACACTAAGTTTGAGCATATATATTTTGCAGTGCTTCCCAACCTTTTCTTCCCTGGGACATACAGAGAAAATTGTGGCCTTTGTATGGAACATGGGTAAATATGCAAACCTGCTTGTGCAGCTGGAGGTAACTGACCTGGGGGTCCCAGCCCTCTCTAACTCTCCGTTTCCCTCACTACAACCACTGTCTTTATAAATGACACTTTTATATTGTTAAAAATTCAATCAGAACTGACAATTGAAAATAAAAAATCACCCGAAATCCCACAACTCAGACATAACCACTGTGAATGCGTCAGTAAACATGATTCCACTTATGTCTTCAGGCATGTACACAGACATACGAGTTACACACATCAAGCGTGAAGCTCTGTAATCATTTATAACTTACACATATTTGTATGAAATCTCCCACCGAATACTTTTTCATCCTTAAGCTACAAATTCAAAGATGAGGAAGGAAAACCAAATGAAGTATGATCTTTTATTTATAACATACTTTATGATTTTTTTAGTTCATACGCATTGTATTAGTCCACCTTTCTCACATACACTGGCAATCTAGTTTTTTTATGACCAAAAACTGCTTCCCTATGCCTAACTTGCATCCAGAAGTTAGACTTAAAACTCTGTCTCCAGTCCAACTTTCAAGATATCTTATTCTTTGTAACAGAATTCAAAATAATCATTTTTAACACTTTCTGGGTCACGGAGATAAATTTTGATGAGAATGAAATATTTTTCCTACTCATTAAGGAGTGAAACATGGAGGGAGCACCTAGCTGACTCGGTCGGTAGAGCATGCAACTATTCATCTGGCGATTGTGAGGTCAGGCCCCACACTGGGCATGGAGCCTACTTTTAAAAAGTAATTAATTAATTAATTTTTTTAAAAATGAAACATGGAGAAGGGAACTTGAAGTACCTGAACAATCAATAAAAGGCAAGGAACAGAAGTAGTCTATAGGGAGCAAGTCTCCTGTGCTGTTTTGATAATCATAGGCATTCAAAAAATCTGTGTATTTGACTTTACTTGAGAAAGAGAACAAATCTTATAGAGTAGGAGCTATTTTATGGAAGTGGTAAGACTGAAACCAGACTTTTAAAATTGGCTGAGATTTACAAGATGTCAGAATAGGAGCAAAACTGGTCCTAAGAGTGGTCTTGGGCAACTGTAGTGAGTTGAATGGTGACCCCTGCACACAATAAACTTATATGCCCATGTCCCAACATTAAGAAACTGTAAATGTGATCTTACTGAGAAAAAAAGATCTTTGTAATTAAGGACCTTGAGATGAAAGCATCTTTAATTAAAATGGACCCTAAATTCAAAGACAGGTCCTTAGAAGAAAAGGGGATACAAGCAGAAACACAAGACAGAGGCCATGTGAGGAAGGAGGCAGACATTGGAGGGCTCCTTCTATAAGCCAAAGAATGCCATGCACTGCCAAAGCCACGGGAAACTAGGAGAGAGGCACAGACCATATTCTCCTTCATGGCGTCTGGACAGAACTAATCCTGCTGATACCTTGAATTCAGACTTCCAGTGTCCAGCATTGCAAGAGAATAAGTGTCTATTGTTTTAAGCCACCCTGTTTGTCATAGTTTGTTAAAACAGCCCTAGAAAATGAATATTCTAATTATCTATTAGGCACTTACTATGGCAGAGTGTTTTCCAAACCCTTCCCATGGATTAATTTATTTAATCCTAAAAGCAACCTTATGAAATAGAAAATACTACTGTCTCCAGACTAAAGTACAAAGAGTGTATGGTCTGAGATCAATAGAAAGGGACAAATCCAAGATTTAAACCCTGAAAGTCTGGCACCACAGCATGTGCTTTTAACTATGATATTATCCCCTTTTACCTGAAGAATAAAGTGTACCTTGGGGTATAAAGGAAAATAAACAGACATATAATAAGGTCAGGTTACAGAGACCTTGACAAAACTGGTGAAAGATTTTGCCCATGACACAGAAGATAAATAACAAACAGGTTAGGCTTCTAATGTATTGCCAAGTCCATTGGTTCCACCTTCAACATATATCTTGAATCTACCTGCTTTTATCCTCCTTTAAATGACACTATTCTAGAATAAGCTACCAGCATCACTCACCTAGAACAAATATCAACTTCCAAAGTAGTCTCCTGGTTCTACTCTTGCCCATTCAAACCATTCTCCACACAAAGCAACATTTCCCTTTTAAAAACAAGTCATCTCACTGATATTAAAAATCATCAATGGCTTCCCAGTGCTCTTAGAATAAAATCCAAAGCAAGGTCCTCCATGATCTGGCTTCCTCTTCAACATCATCTCGTATCATCACTCTCATCCTTCATTATGCTCCAGTGTAATGAAGAAGAGCCTCCTTTCTGTTTCACAAAGATGCCAAGGGGTCTTTGCACTTAGTGTTCCCCCCCAAATAAAGTCCTTTCTTCCCAGTTCCTTGTGGCTAGCTCATTCTCATCCTTCAGGTCCCAGCTCATGTGACATCTCCTAAGAGAGGTCTTCACTCAGCACCTACTCCAACTGCTGTCCCAAACATCATTGTGTTTATTCCTGCCACAGCATTTACCACAATGTGAGCATCTCATTTCTTGTTTACTATCTATTGAAAGAGCAGAATGTCCAAGAGGGCAGGGACCTTGTCTAACTTGTTTACCACTAAAACGCAGCAGCCAGAACAGTGACTGGCACATAACAAATATCAGGAAGCATCTCTGATGAACATTAAGGAAATGGCATGATGGACTAGAATTCTAAGAAACTTGGTCTGGGTAGTAGAGTACAGCATGTCTTCCAAAAAGGCACAGACTAAAGAAAGACACATTAGGAGGCTATTAGTACAGACTAGTGATGAGTGTTTTAAGGCCTGGATAAAACTGAATAGGCAAAAATAGCAAAGAAAGATTGAAATACAGAGACCTCTAGAAGATAAAGGCAATAAAATTTGGTGACTCATTAAATACACAGGATACAGGAATAGAAATGTTGAAAGTCAAGAAATTTTCCCGGGCCTTAGAGCTTCAGTTCCATGGAATGCTGCCATAACACTTAGTCTACACTTCAAAATTTTGTTTTTGGCTTATCCAACGGTAACCAAACATAAACTAAGAACCCAGCAGAGATACTCAGGAGGCTTACTAAACTTCACAGAAGTGTCACCCAGTATGAGTAATGTCAGAAATATCATTTTTGCCAAAACTAAATAGCAACCAAAAATATATATATATTTTTTAAAGATTTTATTTATTTATTTGAGAGAGAGAATGAGAGACAGCACAAGAGGGAAGAGGGTCAGAGGGAGAAGCAGGCCCCCCGCTGAGCAGGGAGCCCGATGCGGGACTCGATCCCGGGACTCCAGGATCATGACCTGAGCCGAAGGCAGTCGCTTAACCAACTGAGCCACCCAGGCGACCAGCAACCAAAAATATATTATCATATCCATGTTTACAAGAACGAATGCTGGTTTGAATAGGTGTAAAACTACACTGTATATCAGAATCAAATACATCAGGGTAGTACGCAGCAAGTCACAGATAGAAGTTGATGTCGAATGGCACCAAAAACAAAAGCCAAACAGACTTGATTTCCTAAGGTTATCAGGCAGGTAAGTCAGGGCAGTAAACACTACTCCTCCGAAGGTGACAGGGCCCTGAAAGGAGGACACAGGAATGGTGACAACTGTAGTTGTTTTTATAGGCATCAGAATGCTGTTTAACTGTAACAATAAATGTGCCATAATTGTTGTTACATTATTTAACATTATTTTGATCATTTTAATGCCTTCAAGTGTTCCACCAAAAATTTCAGTATTCAAAACTGTCTCTAAAATAAAAAATGTTTGAGAATCACTGATCTGCAGTATCTCAAGCATCATACTAAGTACTAGGCAAACAAAAACGAGTTAGTTGCAGTCTCAAAAGGCCTATAAAACTCATCAGCTATTTAGGAAAAGGAACCCATCCACACGCAAACAAATTATAGAAAGAGGCATATGGATCAACTTCTGGCATGATAGCATGAGAGGCTCCACTAATCGGTTTAAAACTGGAAGAAAAATTATTAAAAACTCGTGAAATTACTAAAAAATGTAAAGACTCTGCAAATGGTCCTAATGGCAAACAGCAAATGAAAAAAACACCTATTCAAGAAAATCTATGGAAATTCTGTAAGAAAAGCAAAACTCTGCGGTATTTAAACCAGCGCTGCTCCTTCTCCCTCCTGCTCCTAGTTCAGAGACAAAGAGGGAAATTTGACAATGATAAAAGGGTCAGTTCATCAGGGGGATATAACAATTATAAGCATATATGTGGCCAATATCATTGCACTGAAGTACATGAAGCATAAACTTCCAGAAATGAAAAGAGAAAGACAATTCTACAATAATAGAGATTTTAATACTCTACTTTTATTAATGGATATAACAACTAGATAGATAATCAACAAGGAAACAGAAGACTTGAATGACCCTATAAACCAACTAACCTAACAGACGTCTATAGAACACTCCATCAAACAACAGCATATATACTATTTTTAAGCACAAATGGAACATTCTCCAGGACAGACTATATGGTAGGGATAGAAATAATAGAAAAGATAGAAATAATACAATTTATTTTCTGCAACAACAATGGAATGGAATTAAAAATTAGTAACAGGTACAGTTTGGGAAACCTATGAATGTGTGGAAATTTAACAACACACTCCTTGCTTCGGACTGAATGCTTGTGCCCCCCAGAAAAATTCATACTTTGAACTCCTAACTCCTAAAGTGATGGTGTTAGGAGGTGGGGCTTTGGGCAGGAAATTAAGTCATGAAGATGGAACCCTCATGAATGGGATTAGTCCCCTTTTAAGAACATGAGCTGCTCCCCTCTCTTTGCTCTCTGACATGTGAAAATACAAGAAGATGGTCATCTGCATATCAGGAAGAGAACTCTCACTAGAACCCTGACCTTGGATTTCCAGACTCCAGAACCAGGAGAACTAACTTTGTGTTGTTGATAAGCCACCCAACTTATGGTATTTTGTTATCGCAGCTCAAAATGACTAAGACACTCCTAAATAGCCAATGGGCCAAAGAAAAAATCGAAAGGAAAATGAGAAAAAAGCAATGTGGTAAATGATAGAAAGCTAACAAGGAGATAAAAGGGCATATAGAGAGTAGATACTAATTCAGTCTAGGAAAATGAAAGAAAGTTCTGCAGAGGAAGCAACATTTGAAGTAGGTCTTAAAAAGACAAATATGAATTTCTATAATAAAGGAGGAAGAAAGAGAATAAAAATAATAAAAATTTAATAATAATAATAATAAAGCAGTTTACCAAAGCAGGGTATTAAAGTGGATGATACATTCTGGAATAATAAGCACATCACGGTGACTACAGTGTCAGGCACATAGCAGGTGCAGGCAATGCAGGAAGATGATGCTGGAAAGGGTGGTTAGGACCTGGTGGTTAACGGGCAAGTACACCATTCCACGGAGTATGGACTCTATTTTGGGTAACAGGACACCACTAACCTTTGTAAAAAGGGAAATGACATAATCAGCTTGTGTTTTATATCACATTCTATCTCACAACAATCATGTGTAGTATCATTTTCTCTTCGATGTATAATATAAGCTTTTCAAGTCAGATAAAACACCCTGAACTTCCTCTAGCCCCACTAGTGTAATGCTGTGGACACTGAAGCACTTTAATAAAACAATTACTTCTTTACTGCACAAACAGGGCAAAATTCCTAGAGATATTTTGCCCATAAGCTAACAAGCATTTCTTTCATTTTTTAATTTATTCAGTCTTGTTGGCTGTTCACTATAACTGAGCAAATTATAACTGAATTATGCTTCCTTATTCTTTAATGCCACTAGGAAAGAAATCTTAATAACCTCTTCTCTTACTTCTATGTAGCAATTTTTTAAGTGACAATGCTCAATAGGAAATGAGACCAATTAAGCACCAGATCTTTGTTACTGTGGTTTATATCCACAAGAAGGTAAAAGCCATCTGCATCTAAAGACCATAATAAAATCTGCAACACAGCAATGTGCCAAATATATTAAGTTTATTGTAACTGTTCTAGAAAAAAATTGTAATGAAATAAAAGCACTGTGATTTAGAAACCTACCAGCAAATTTAATCTGAAAGCAAAGATCCTTACCACCATTCGCTATGAGAACGCTATCTCCCACCTCTCCTAAGAAATTACAAAGATGCACATGGGACTGGGTACTACAGCAAATGTGTAAAAGGGACTATCCAGCTGAGGTGATAAAGCCAAAAATGTTATTTGACTCAATCATCTCTGTTTTATGATTCTCACAAGCCAAGCTTAATCACCTGAAAACAAAAGCAGAGGCAGTTCAAGGTTAAGAGAGGAGTTTAGGAAAAGTCAAAGAGAACCTTCAGAGTTGCTAGTAAAGGCACCATTACAACTGCTCAAGGTGGTGGCGGAAGCCAAGGTTTGGGTGGAGAGAACCAGAGTAAGAAATTGAGAGGGAAGGCTGTAGTGCACCAAAAGGAAACTTGAAGGGAAATTCAAGGTTCTTGGAAGGAGAAGCTTGGAGAGGGGCAAAGTAAAATGATGAAAAGGACTTTACTCCAGGGTAGGAAGAGTGAAGGGGAAATAAAGTTGATACCAATGAAGACGAACCATGAGAGACGATGGACTCTGAAAAACAAACTGAGGGTTCTAGAGGGGAAGGGGGTGGGAGGATGGGTTAGCCTGGTGGTGGGTATTGAGGAGGGCACATTCTGCATGGAGCACTGGGTGTTATGCACAAACAATGAATCATGGAACACTTCATCTAAAACTAATGATGTATTGTATGGGGATTAACATAAGAATAAAAAAAAAAAAAGTTGATACCAATGAGAATGGCTGTGCCCGCTTTGAAGCATTGGGTATACTACAGACGAGAAAGGCAGCAGGCCTTGAGAGGAAGTAGAAGGCTGAATGAGGGACTGCCATCCAGGACAGAGGGAAAATGCCCAGAAGGACAGCAAACAGTGGGGATGAGGTTGGGAGAATGGAGTAGAGAAATAAATGCAAATGGAGACATGGTAGCTTAAGAGAAATTGTTAAATAATTTTGCAGAACAATGTTCTGGAAATCATAATGAAAAATATGACATACTCCTCCTCTATTTTCATAAGAATAAGTGAGAGTAGAATTATCCAGGAAAGAGTTTGGAGAGGAGTCAAGGGCAAATGTCAGAGGTGTACATCAATTATTAAGGAAGTGCAATAGACTCTTCCTTCATTTATGTATTTATGGACTATGGTCATCTTTACTAAATTGGCCATGTTCTAGCTAAGACTACTAAAAAGGCATTTGGAAAAAAGAATAACATTTATCCTAAAACTAGAATTCAAGTTAAGCTAGCTTCAAGAAGATAGTGTAATCTAGATCAGTATTTCTCATATTTTAATGTTCGTAGACACCACTGGGGGATCTTGTTAAAATTTAAATTCTGCCTCAAGAGGTCAGGGATTGGACCTGAAAGTCTGGATTTCTAACACGCTGCCAGATGACGCTTACATAATGGTATGCACACCACTAACAGCAACAAGGACCTAGATTTCAGTACCTTCAAAATATGTGTGATGGGTGTGTGCCTTTGAGGAATGTTTCTCAAACTCTAGTGTACTTATAAATGACTTTGGAATTTTGCTAGCATGCAGATATGGTTCAGGAGATCTCAGGTGGGACCAAAGAGTCCACATTTCTGAATATCCCAGGTGTACAGATGCTGCTGGTTCATAGACTATACTCTGATCAGCAAGGAATTATAGAACATACAATTAAACCCCAGTTTTGCCTAACATAATTCACACTGTCAGGATATAATTTCTATTATCCAAAATCAACTGGATAAAGCAATCCAGACAGGTTTCTCCTGACATTTTCAAGAAATCAAAATGATCGCAAGAAAATAATAATAACCACAAAATAAAATTGTCTGACTATATATTATATATTGCCTGGGAAGACATCATCATAAAATAATCTCACCCATAGGGCTCCCAGACATTGCCTACCTTTGTAAAAATATCAAGAGAGCACTAGGCGTCCAACTATCAGTGAGGATTAAAGCCAAAGGAACCATTTGTGGGAACCAAGTGCAGGAATTACTTTAAGAATTTGTAAACAGTCCCTGCTTTCCAGCTTGCTGTCAATTCCCACAACTATACTAAGAATTTCTTCTGATTTGCTAAACAAGTGAAGGCAAAAGACAGAACCAGAATAGTAAGTAAATTTGCACCCAGTTTTATGATGAATATATAAGCAGAATTAAAAAATAATTGGTAATACATTTTTCCTATTAGTAAATGTGATGCACAACCACAGCCACCTAAGTACACATAACCTCAGGAAGGGAAGACCTGACTTCTATTAGGAAACATGACATCTGACCAACCTATATGAATTCCCCAAAGGGGTGCCCATAGGCAGAGAGACATCTGGTCAAGTTTCCCTCTAAAAAGATTTTTAAAATCAAGTTAATATGGGATTGGAAGTCTTTAGAAGCATACAACTTTAGAAGCATACAACCATTATTTAGGGTAGTCAGGATATAGTTCCAGAGACCTAAAATCAGTATGATGAAACAAAATATGTTCTGAGTTTTTTAATTAAAAACTTCAAATTTTCTGCAAAAAAAAAAAACCATTTAACAGCATTTGCCTAATTTTATATTGGTCATAAATTATTTAGGGAGAAGGAAAAAAAGACAGTAATGAACATGAACTTCTCTGATAAAAGTAGTTTAAACAAGTGCTCCTCAGAGAATCTTTCTAACACAGTGCTTATTTAACATGTTTATAAAGAAGTGCAGAGTGAAATCTCCAGCTCAACCATGACAAAAAGCTCTGTGATGCAATGAAAGTTCAAGAGGTTTGTGATATACTGCAAATTGTGCATCTTTATGGTTAGACAGAAAATTACAAATACAGAGAAACATGTTCCCTCTACCAAGCATTGGAGAAAGTCATATAAAATGCAGCTGTGGCCTTCTAGGAGCTCAAATCTCACAGAGAGGGAGAAATGCAAATTATTACTTGCAACCAATGAAATGAGGACTAATGGAGCCATGTGCCTAGAATCATGAGATGCAGGGATAGGGTTGGGGGGGGGTCACAAAAGGCTTCACAGGTGAATAACAGCATCGTGGAGGATGGGAAGGAATTCGCATAGAGAGCATCATGCAACAAGGCCTTCCAGGGAGAGACAGCAGCTGCCCCTATGACACCAAACAGCGTGGCTTATGAGGAAGAAGTGAAAAGACACAAGGCTGAAAAGGTCATTAGGATGCAGACCACAAATGGCCTTTAATACAGTGCCACAGCCCAACGAACAACCTCAAAGGCATCTTCTAAATAAGATGCACTGTGCAGAAAATAAAAACAAAAATTACAAAAAAAATCAGAGATCATCATTTATAAAACCACAGCTTAAATAAGGTTTTCTTGAAAAGATCTAATGTGACTTGAGAAGGTCCAGATAAAAACTTTTACAATATTCAGAAAATGAAGGGAAGAGGTTAATATGCCAAGACAAATTGCAAAGATTAAGGTTCTAAAGTTTGGACTGGAGAAGACTGAAGTCTATAAAATCATGACATCAATAAGGTCTTTTCTCTAAATTTTAGAACACCAACTTCAAGGAAAATCCTTGAAGCCTGAAGAAAAAAAGTGATTCTGGAGCATACAAAACTTGTATAAATGTTCACCCAAATCAATTTCCAGTGCTAAGACTGGACGTCCCCAAGGTAGTCTTCCCCTGGTAAAATCTTACTCATCCTTCCAGACCCACCTAATGTCACTGCTACACTTTAACCAATCAGAATTCATTTTTCCCTCCCCAAGACTTCCATGGCATAGGACAGCTCTTAACACAGCCTTCCTTCTGTCTCTCCAAACTGTAACGAAATTTCCTAAGGCTAGGCACCATACGTTATTGATATGTGTATACCCAACAGTATTTAGATTCAATAAATGCATATTTATTTAATGTAAAAATATTCACGGAGAGCCTATTAAATGCAAAACACTGTGTTTAATACTTCTACACAATAAAGAAATGAGAAACACAATCTCTCCCCAGAAGACCTCACATCTGGTAGGGAGGTTCAGTAGAGAAAGGTTACTTTAATATAAAATCAAGGAAGAAGGTGCAATCAAAGGATTCATTTGTGTAATTTTTTTCATTCATTCCCTACCTCGTTCCAAAAGGATTTTTTTTCGAAAGGATTCTTAACCACTTATGGAAACACAGCATGACACTCAGAAGGCTAGCTATTGAAGTAAAGTAAAAGTAACAAAAAACCCAAGATGGAGTCAAGGTAGTTCACAAAAGTCTAACAGAAGTTAGAGATGGGCAGGAAAATCTTGAGTTAATGGATTCTCAGCAATAGTTGCTCCAAAGTTCAGCTTTTCCTGAAATGAGGCCTTTAAGCAAACACTGTGTGTTGTGTGGACCACTTCCTTACCAACTCTGCTGTGATGCCTACAATAATCACTTTCCTGAGGCTGCTTATTCATAATGACCCTCTCTATCTGGCAAATGACCTAATGGCACAATACAACAAAGTAAAAGCAATTCTCAAGGGAGGCCAAACACAGCTTTAAGATGGTCTGATTTGATTTAAGTAAAAAAGATTGAATTTCTAGCACAATGGATGTATTATATATTCCTCAGGAATATTCCACAAACATTACTTATCATGACTGAGTTTCAATAAGGATAAAGCAGCACAGAGTTAGAAACTGGTCTCTGAGAAAAAATAAGACTCAATTAAGGGGCATAATGAACTTTGCTAATCAGCTGACCAACAGCCAGGATTGTATCATCTCATGAAAACCTAAAAAGCTACATGTGGTTATTACCCCACTCTTTAGCAGAAGAAGCTAATTTCTCTCAGAAAAAGTCATGGGTCTTCTTCAGCATACTCATCAATGGGTGCTTGAGATCCTAGAGACTTGGGGCCTGGTCACAATGATTTTAGGATACACAATTTTCAAGGTCAGCATTCCCAATCACCGTACTCCAAAGGAAAAGACTTGATAAGACATCTTTAGAATAACTAAGATTAGGCAACGTTTCAAGATATCTTTCAAGATAAACTGGCTGCAAAATGTACTCTCCCTAGATAAGTGAGATAATTTGCTCTATGCAGCTGTTAGCTACAAACTAATAAAATGCTACAGGATGTCTGCAACTGATTTTAGAGCAAGTTCTATGAAACCATTCTTAAAGGCAAAAATTAGAGATAAGAAACGGGTTTTTTTGTGTTTTGTTTTTTTTTTAACAGACCACCCCTAGTCTGTGGTAACAAATTCCAAAAGAGCATACAGAGAACTTTTTTTTCTTTTCTACATGGGAAGAAAAGTGAGAAAGGGCATATACCCTACTCGCTTAGTAGTGAATCAAGCTATTAAGACACAAAATAGAATCCCAAACATATTTCTCCTTTACTTGCTCAAAAGTATTTACTAAGCTATCAGGAAAACATTAATAGATTCTGATTTTGACTGTCTTGTTAGGCACCATAACAGGGTGGAGGGGAAAGGAGGGCACCTATAGCATAAATATAGATGTAACTTAGTCTGTTCCCCAAATTAAAGAAGCCCCCACCAAAATAATAATAACAATAACAACAAGAACAACAACAATAATAATAAAACAAAGTCTTCATTGTTAAGATATTGCCTTCAAGGTATTGAGTATGAAAACAGCAAAAGCTGCTTGCTAGTTTTGTTCAGAGTTGCCATGAACTTAAAAGCTGCCAGACATTCTGATTTGGGTCCGGTGTTGGGGGAAAGATGATCATTCTTTAAAAAAAAAAAAAAAAAAGGTATAGATTCAGTGTCCAATCATAGAGAACCAGAAATGTGGGGCCAACAAGGATGAGGAATGGAAGCCAGGACCTTTGAAATGGTCCTCAAACAGTTTCAAAGAGAAAGGAAATTCACCGGGCTGCCTCCTACACAAGGTATAATTACAAAAAAAGCAGAAGAAGGAAGTCTTGAAGTCTATAAAATCTACAATATTTTATCTTGCCCCATGAAGCTGAGAAATGTAAACTATCCAAATGCCAACCCAACAGGATCTAAGTTTCCATAAGCGCAATAATCAAATTCACTCCATAGGTAAACATCAAAAATTGCCCACCTTATAGTTCTTAAGAGTCACATGAAGATTGTCTTGCAATTTAATTTGTTTTGTTTTGTTTTTACTTGTTGTTTTTGTTGTTACTGTGATTTCTGAAGCACTGAGATATGTATATTAAACAAAGTGTTTACATGAGTTCCAAAGAAAGGAAACTGCATCCAATTGTAGATAAGCCACCCTAAGTAGGAATAACAATGGTCATTGTAGGGTAGACCAAACTTTGTCAAAAAGAACTACATATTCTAAAAGAGGCAATTCCTATATGTTTTAGGACATTTTTTTTTAAATTAGGACTTAGGGAATTTTTTAAGAAGTAGGGAAGGGATACGTGGGTGGCTCAGTCGGTTAAGCATCTGCCTTAGGCTCAGGTCATGATCCCAGGGTCCTGGGATTGAGTCAGGCATCAAGCTCCTTGTTCAGCAGGGAGTCTGCTTCTCCCTCTGCCTGCCACTCCCCCTGCTTATGCTCTCTATCTCTTGGACAAATAAATAAATAAAATCTTTACAAAAAAAAAAGTAGAAGAAAAAGAAATAGGAAAAAGCCTGGAAAGACAACGTGGTGGCAAAGTCTGAATGGCCTTAAGTACAGAGGCAAGATTTAAGTAATAGTGATGGTGTTGAACTGAACTTGGACATGAAATTACAACACTGGGCAAGTTTCCCAGGTTATTCCTTCAGTGATTTCAAAGGGATATACAAATCGGAAAAGCAATTCTGGGAATTTTAGGGAAGAGATCCAAACTATTTTGGAGTTCCAGAGAGAAACTTGAAGCATCCTCCAATGGCTTTATTCAAAAATTGCAAATATAACTACCTCCCTTATGCATGACTCTTTTATCTTTGCATTTAAGTGTTCTGCACCCACAGAAGAATTTTGATATTGACATAGCCCCAGATTTTACTTTTTTTTTTTTTTTTCCATTTTGGAAGGGGGTGCATAGGGAGAGAAGAATCTTAAGCAGGCTCCATGCTTAGCATGGAGCCCAATGCAGGGCTGGATCTCACAACACTGAGATCATGACCTGAGTCAAAATCAAGAGTGTGACGCTTAACCGACCGAGCCATTCAGGCACACCCAGATTTTACATTTTAAAGGCCATTTGAATTGGAATTTTATTAATGAATATAACTATTACCACAGTTAAATCTCTCTTAATATCCATCACCTCAAAGGGAAAGCCTTGAACTGGGTAACATCCGATTCAAACACACCTACTGCAAATTTACTAACTTCTACTAGGTTAGACATTACTGCAAATCTCTAACCTATACCCTATCTCTTAATGTCTTCCCCACCCCAACGTGCAACTACACAAAGAAGAATGTAATTCAATTGCTTCCCATGCTTACTGCAGTAATTTCATATCAGTCTTAATTTTGTTTTAAAGGGGCTTTCTTCAAGTATAAAGGTTATGCTATTGACCCAACATCCCTGGATCACGTGCATTCAGTGGGCTTTCTGGGAGTGGGGCTCTTGAATCCTTTCACACTCCACAGCCAGGTGCCCTCTGCAAAAAATCACTCACATGTGCAACATGCAACATAGATAAAATATAAAGTGGAGAGAAATATTTCTCTAAATATACTGAAGGAGGTAAACAGACTGCTCTGTGTACTTGTTAAATTCTGATCCTATTTGTATCATTACTGGGATGTTTTAAATGCCTTCAGAGATAATTTTAAAATACAATTAGTGTTGATTAAAACCTGATAGATGGACTTCTTTTTAAAAAAATGAAGTCAAGGGCGCCTGGGTGGCTCAGTCATTAAGCGTCTGCCTTCGGCTCAGGTCGTGATCCCAGGGTCCTGGGATCGAGCCCCACATCAGGCTCCCTGCTCAGCGGGAAGCCTGCTTCTGCCTCTCCCACTCCCCCTGCTTGTGTTCCTGTTCTCGCTGTCTCTCTCTGTCATATAAATAAATAAAATCTTAAAAAAAAAAAAAGAATATGACTCTAAAAATGAAAAATAAAAATGTTTTTTAAAAGGATTTATAGGGGCACGTGGGTGGCTCAGTCATTAAGCATCTGCCTTTGGCTCATGTCATGATCTCAGGGTCCTGGGATCGAGCCCCGCATCGGGCTCCCTGCTCAGCGGGAAGCCTGCTTCTCCCTCTCCCACTCCCCCTGCTTGTGTTCCCTCTCTCGCTATCTCTCTCTCTCTGTCAAAAATTAAATAAAATCTTAAAAAAAAAAAATGAAGTCAATGATGTAAATCTTGCAGGCTCTATTTGTATCAGAGGTCAGCACCCGTGTTTCTGGCAAGCAAGGGGGGAAAAGCAGCAGAAGCCCAGAATGGGCAACTCAAACCTATCTTTGATGCCTAGATATGTGAGGCCTTCCTGACAAATATATTTCAAACTGACCTTTTGATCTTGTATAATCCCTTTTTTATGCTTCATTTTTCCCAATGGCATTTATCACTATTTAACACACTATATACGTTATTTTTTTTTTTTATCCACCTCTCCAGGGCAGAGATTTTTGTCTGTTTTATATCCCCAGTGTTAGAACTTAGCAGGATTTCAGAAGCTATTTGTGGGAGAAAGGAAGGAAGGGAGGGAGGGAGGGAGGGAGGGAGGGAGGAAGTTAATCCAAACAAAGATCCTATAGGAGGTATTTGTCTGCATTGCATACCTTCCCATGTCACTTTAATTAGAAACCAACGCTCCCTTAAAACTTAGATGAAACTAACTAGTAAGGAAATGAATGTTTTTCTACACATAAAGAGGCAATGAAGAGGCACAAATAATATTTTGCAATCTGGGGAGATATCAGTCAGAAGAGAGCTTTTAAGGAACAACAACAACTAAAAAGAAGGTTGAGAAAGAAAATAGAAAGGTCTTTGCAGATGGCCAGAGGTCACAGCCGCTCACATCATCTGTATTTCCTTTCTCAAAAATCAGGACCTTCCTGGGCCTTGGCCCACAAGTACCCCCAAAAGTGCCTAAGTGGTTCCACCAAACTGAACTAGGCCTGAAATTATAACCTGAAAATGCCTATCATCCAGCCTTATTTTTGACAGGTGCTCTCATACTTTTATAGAGCTTAGAGAGAAGAATCTCCACCAGCTGAAAAGTTCTCCTTAAATCACTCCTGTGGTGATTTAAGCTTTTTCTTGCTTGTCCCCCTGCAGTGAAGAAAGAACAGCTGCTCATCATCACTCATATAATATCCTTTCACATGCAGTGAAAACCAAGAAAACAACCATATTTGAGAATGCCTGTCAAAAGACAATTCTCCTGGGAACCACTCATGGCCTCTGTGTCTATGATTTCACTGAACCTGAAGACTGTAATTAAGTCCCTATTCAGACTTCACTTCTCTAGGCTAAATAAACCCAGTCCTTCAGACTTTCATCACAGAGCAAATTTCTCAACCCTTTTAATATTTTCTGTTGGATTCCTCTGGATTCTCTCCAAATTCTACATAATTAAGTCATGACCAGGGTTGCAGGAGAAAAAAAGAATTGCCTGGTAGCTTCTTAATGTTATACTCTTGTATTTGTACACCTTGCTTTTTCTCCTTATGTGAATTACCCGGCGTAGTTCTCTACCAAGCTACGCTGTCTACATTTTCTACTTCTTGCAATTTGCCAGGATTATCTTGGAATTGTAAACCTACTTTTCTTTTTCAGAGTACTAGAACCCTAGCCTGGTTTGGTCATACTGACATATCATATGTTAATGAAAATGAATAATGCCAGGGTCAGAACTGTGATCTGCAGAGTATTATTCACAATGCACTTCCACAAACTTCCCGGGATGAGTCTAAAATCATGAGTGGGACACTCTACGGTTTAAATTTCAACTCGGCCATCTACTAGTTTCAGGACTGTTTGACAAATATTGTAATTTTCTGAGGATAATAAACCTACTTCGCAGGGCTATCAAGAGATAGGAATTGAGTTAATAATGGAAAGAATATGGCAGAGTGATATGTACTCTACCATACTACTGATATGTACCTACTGTTTTACCTTCTTTATGGAACAGCCATCCTTGCCATTTTGAACTACTTTGACAGCACAATGGCAAAGGTCAAGAAGGCTCATTTTTCTTCAGAAATGAAACTCAACGTGGAGGATGCAAAGATGGACAAAGCAATAACAGTAAGTCAAAGGACTTAACTCTCAACATAAACCTCACAATCCCCTGTTTTTCAGGAAGGACAGCAGAAATGACATGGAGAAGGGGACATAAGCCCTGGTGCACAGGTAAGAAGTACAGGGAAGGGCGCCTGGGTGGCTCAGTTGGTTATGCATCTGCCTTAGGTCATGATCCCAGGGTCCTGGGATCGAGTCCCACATCGGGCTCCCGGCTCAGCGGGGAGCCTGCTTCTCCCTCTGACCCTCTCCCCTCTCATGCTGTTTCTCTCCTGCTCACTCTCTAATAAATAAATAAATAAATAATCTTAAAAAAAAAAAGTACAGGGAAACTCAGAAGACAGTAAGCTGATAGAGGCAAAATAAACTCAGAAACCACACATCTGAATTTGACTACTTCTCCCAGTTATTACTGAATATTAGAATACGAGACTATTCAGATGTAAATTTAACATTTCATTTTAGAAAAGATAATGGCTTACTGGTTCAACAATAGTGAAAATATTAATGCTTTTCACTTTCTGTGAAAACAATTTTTGATTCTAATATTTCAAAAAGGCATGTATGTTTCAATGTCAAGAGGCTATGTATTATTTTAGATGAAAAACAAGATTAAAATTTTTCTATTTTTTAAAAGATTTAAATTAATCCCAACTAAAACAGGGCAGGAAATTCTGTATTTTCTGTATTTCTGTATTTTCTGAATTACTGTATTTTCCCTAATGCCTTCCCTGACATTTCACCTCTTGATGAGGAACTCAACTGGACAACCAAAGAGTTCCCTCCTTCACAGGAGTACTACAAAAACATAACTACTGTTTGACCGACAAAGCACCTATGGATAGCTTCAAAATTGCTGGTTTACAAGAATATAATTTTATCTGTAATTTTAAATGATTTCTCAATAAGGTGGTAAAAACTTTTAATCAATTGTACACTACGTAACATAGTGTTTCCAGAGGAAAATCATTTTTACAGCATTAATAGAGAATGACTGACAAGCCATGAGCTCTTCCACACACCAGGTACTACGAGAAGTGCTTTATGCGGCTTATCTCATTTAACCCTCCCAACATCCTTAACACAGGTGGATGAGGAAATTGAAATTCACAGAAGGTAAGTCACTGTTCAGGGTGTCACGGCTAAGACAGATACTTAAGAATATCCAAATCAAGATAGGAATCTCAACCCAACCCAGTTCTGGTCATGAAATCAAGTTAGTGGGTCATGATCAGCATTTCTTTTAATAGGATATAATAGGATAGAACAGAATAGGACCATAAATAGTAAAAGAGAAAATAATAAACGTTTTTTTGAAAGCTACTTCTCTACACCACTGTTATACCAGAAGTAACTAAGCATCTGGAAATAAAACTTTAAAGCTTTCCAGAATATTCAGAGATCATTTAGTCCTACTGTTCTATTTCACTTTATAGACGAAGAAACTCAAAGGAAGTTTGGATGGCTTTCTATACGCATAGTCATATGGTAGTCGGTGGGCGGGTCAGAACAAGAGCCCAGGGATGTTGAAAGTAAATTGATTTGAGAAATATAAAGCATATTTCACTTTGGGAGTGAAAGGGGATACTATCAATAACTACACCAGGAAGACAGACATAAATCTGAATGTCCTGGGCAAACCAGAAGGTATAGTATATGGCTTTAGAAACAAACAAAACTTGTCTATTAAGCAAACATGGCTGGAAAAAATTTGTGTGTTAATAGAAGTCTCGCTCTCTCCCTCTCTCTCTCTTTTTTTTTTTAAACAAGACAGAGCAGTTTGAACTTACACATAAATCTGTAAGCAAGTAATAGCCTTATTTCTATTTTTTTTCTTTTTGTTTTGATATTTGTATAATTTAAACACTAAGCTACCAGAGAAACAGGAGAGAAAAAAATACACTTTATGCAAACATAGCAAAGAAACTATCAAGACCTTATCAAAGATGAACAAAGATTTCTCAGTATTTTCCAATTTTGATACCAAAACTAGCAAGTGCAGATTTAAACTAAATTGCTGACACTGTAAAATAATGCTCACCAGATGCAAGCCGCATTTAATGCAAGTAACAGTTTCTATAAATATAATTCATAACTAATATTAATATTCAAAGAACTTAAGCAAAGAAAACTAAAAAAAGGAGTATTTTATTTTCACATGTCATTTTCTCAGTCAGAAGTTCGGAGTGAAGATTAGTACAGGTATTCCTTACCCCAGCTAAGTGTTATGTAGCGATGAATGGACTTTTCAGTGAGAAGATTAACTAATATTTTAGCCTACAAAATCATTATGTAAATTTAACTGGTTTATACTGCAGCCTTATGACTTGAAACATCTGTTCAACACAAGTTTTTCTTATAATACATGAAGTTTCAAACTGCATATTACAGCAGTTTGCAGCATATTTATAACATGATGGTTTTGTCCTTTACTAGATAAGAGACTTTTAAGGTGTGACCTGTATTGAAGTACTTTAGTTATTGCTCACATCACCATCTGCTCATATATATTTTCACCTAAAATTATATGGCATTCATAACTATATTAGAATATTATCTTCACACAATTTGGCACTTAATTATATGTATTAATATCTCACTTACCTGAGGTCACCAATTCAACATCACGAAAAATAAGGACCAAAGATGAGACCGAAAAAGGAGATAAAAGAGTGGTCAAGTTGGCAAAATACATATCCTAATGCCTACACACTGAATCAATGGTGCAGCCTTAAGGCCTTCACACTCAGCCTCTGTACTCATAATTTAGACACAGTTCAAAGTAAGAGTACTGATTTTCCCTTCCACAAAATATTGTAATAACTAAACTGGAAAAGAGTCACTAGACTGTCACAGAGAAGCATGCTGAGAACATAATATAAAATCAGAGTTTGTAAGCAGGGAAGGAAAAATCTTAGTATATAATTATTTATAAGAAGTCAAAATAAAGCAAACAGGAACTCTCCTGCCATGCTAGCAGGAATACGAATGCGTACAACCATTGTGGATAACAGTTTGCATGCACTGAGTGAGATACTTTCCTATATAGCCCCATGGAACCATGTGTGATAATGTGTCATCACTGTTACTTATGCTAATAAACCTAGTAACTATTCAATTCACTAGGAAATTAGACTGAAATGTGGCACATGAACAAAAATTAACTCCAAATGGACCTTAGACCTAAATATAAAATCTACAACTATAAAATTTCTAGGAGAAATGTTCATGACTTCTAAGTAGACAAGGATTTGTTAGAAGAATGTAAAAAAGCACTAACAATAAAAGAAAAAATAAACAAATTTAAATTCATCAAAATTAAAAACTACTCCTCTAACAAAATTATGTAAAAAATGAGAAAGGCCAGCCATACAACAGAAGAAAATATTTACGAAACACGTATCTGACAAAGGACTGGTACCCAGAAAGAACTCATAACTCTCTAAGACAAATAAACCAACTTCAAAACGAGGAAAAAAAAAATCTGAACACACACTTCACAAATAAGTAAGGATCTTTTCAAGTCCCTATTGGTCATCCTTACTTATTTATCAGATGAAAACAAAGATTAAAACCACAGTGAGCTACCAATTCACTCCAATAGAATGGCTAAGATTCAACATTGGCAGTAGAACACATGAACAGACATTTCACCAGAGAGGACATACAGATGGCACATAAGCACATGCAAAGATGTTCAACACCATTAGCTTTTAAGGAGATGCAAATTAAAACCAAAATGGGATATTATTACACAACTATTATGGTGGCTAAAATAAAAAATAATGGCAATGCCAAATGCTGGCAAGGATGCAGAGAAATAGGACAAATCATACATTGCTGGTGGAAATGCAAAAAGACACAACCATTCTGGAAAATAGTTTGCCAGTTTCTTAAAAGAAAGAAGAGAAGAGAAGAGAAAACAAAAAGGAAAAAGAAAACATACCCTACTGGGCATTTATCCCAGAGAAAGTAAAATTTATGTCTGCAAAAAAGCACATACACTCTAGCTCACAGCAGCCATGTTGTAACAGTGAAAAATGGAAACAATCCTAATGTCTTTCAATGGGTAAGTGGTTAAATAAACTGTGCCACATCCATGTTACTCAGTAATTAAAAGGAAAGAACTACTGACACACGTAAGACAATGAATATTAAGGGCATTGTGTTGGGTAAAAAAAAAGCCAATCTCAAGAGATTATATTCTGTATGATTCCATTTATATAACATTCTCGAAAAGAAAAATTATAGAGATGGGGAAGAGACTGTTTCCAGGGCTTCACAAAGGGAGCAGCAAGAGGTGAGGGAAGGGAGCCAACCAGGATGAGTGTGACTGTAATGGGCTAACATGAGGAATCTTTGTGGTGATGGGACAGTTGTATAACTTGATTGTGGTGGTGGTTACATGAATCTAAACATGATAAAATTTCATAGAACTACTATACATGTACAAAGAAATTAGTGTGTGTAAAACTAATGAAATCTGAATAAGCTCTATGAGTTGTACCCATGTCAGTTTCCCGGTTTGGACACTGTACTAAGGTTACACTAGATATTACTACAGTAGGAAAACTAGGTCAAGAGTACATAGGACCTCCCTGTATTATTTTTGCAACTATGACTCTATAATTATTCCAAAAGAAAAAGGTATTAAAAAAAGAGAGAGATGAACAATCCCAAGTGTTGCCAAGAATGTGGAGGAACTCAAATTCTTACTCTTTACTAGTGAAAGTGTAAAATGACACAGCATATTGTAAAACATTTTGTAAGTTTTTCATAATATTAAACATATATTTATCATAAGACCCAGGAAGTCAATTCCTAGGTATTTACCCAAGTAAAATGAAAACGTATGTCAATACAAAGCCTTGTGCACAAATATTCTTTCCAGCTTTATTCATCTTAGCCAAACACTGGAAACAATCCAAATGTTCATCACAGATGGATGTATGAACAAATTGTGGCACATCCATTCAATGGAAAATTCAATGGTAATGAAGAGAAATAAACTACTGATTCAAGCAACAGCACGAATGAATCTCAAAATCACAGAAGAAGCCAGATTAAAGAACACATACTATTTGATCCCACTTATGCAAAATCTAGTATAGGAAAAACTAATCCATTGTGACAGAAAGATCAATGGTGTCTTGTGCCAGGGGTGGAACTGAGGGGGCAAGGGGCACCAGGGTGTATCTGAAGGGGAAGGAAATGTTCTATATGTTGATTTTGATGCTAGTTATGAGGACGTACACCTTTCTCAAAACCCAGCAAATTACATACTTAAAATAAGTTTATTTTATTGTATGTATATTATACCTCAGTAAAGTTGATGTTTGTAAAATGTGGTATTACAACAGAGTTATCAGGTAGCAATTAGAGGTCATGAATTTGATGTACCCATGGCAACATGCACAAAAGGGAAAGAACCAAGTAAGATTTACAGCACAATACCCTGGATTTACAGCACAATACCATGGGGAGGCAGCTAATCATAGTAGTTCAAGGTGTAGACTCTGGAAGTAGAGGGCCTAAACTGAAATCCTGGATCCACACCTATGAGTTATGTACTCTTTGGCAAGTTATTCAACCCTTTTGTGCCAAGAGGGTAAGAGTATCTACCTCACAGAATTGCTGTGAGGATTAAATGAATTAATGCTGGCAAAAGCTTAAAATAGTATCTGGAATGTGAAAAATGCTATATAAGTATTTGTTTAAAAAATAAATACAAAAAATAAAACACGATAACCCTCAAGTATACACATATATCTAAATAAGCTGATGGAGAGCAAATTGTAGGGACACCCATTAAATACTTGACATTAATACTTAATGAAGACAAAGCAATACAGACAGGAGAAAAATAAGTAATAAGCTAAACTAAAAGAGGGGCTATAAACTGATCAATGATGAGAGTCTGCCATGAGCAAGCAAATTCTGTGCACTAGATGTCACAAGGGGGAAAAAGTACAGTCAAAAGGCTAAACTATCTGGCCATACTTGATTTAAGGAACAACCTATAGACTTCACTCTTTGTCCTGAACTATCAGAACCATAAATAACAGGTGTATAAATGATAAGACTGAAGTATAAGAAAGAAGAAGACAAAGGCAAAGACAGGGCAACAGGCTAGCATACTGTTACATACACATACACATGCACACACACATACAACACAAGGACTCAATAAGTTTTAGAGTTTCCATTATGTCCAATAAGGGGGCTTTATGATAACAAGTCTTGAATGATTCTCATTATTTATGTATCTCACCACAAAACTGAAAGCTACATGAAGATGGGATTGTCCACAGTTCTGGTACACAGCAGTGATCCCTAAATAACTATTAATCCTATTCATTAATAATCACTGAATGCCTACTGTGTGCTAGATGTTCCGCAGAGCTCTACATCAAATAAGTTCCAAATGCAACACTAATTAAGTGGTCACTAAAAATTAAACAAGAGTTTGACATTTACAGGAGCAAATACAATCTATTATCAGTGGGATTTTGCCAGAATATTCTTTAAAAGTGTAGTTGAGTCAGAGGAAAAGCAAATGTATGCTTCTCTACTTTAAAAGATGAAAAGCAAGCCGGTCTCATGGAAAATAAAGTATTAAACTTATTCATAAAGTAATAATTTATGTAGTTTCTAATCATAAACAGCATGCACTCAAAAGAGGAATTTCATATGTGAATTAAGTTTTGTTTTTTTTTCAAAAAGACTCCTGCAGCTACCATGCAAGAAGACTTGCACGTGGTCTGTTTTACACATAGGATTTTATTGCCCAGCCAGGGACCATATTAAAGAGAAAGAGAAATAAAAGGACAAACAGCAATCTGCAAACATGAATAAGCAGGGCCTGCATCCTTACCAACAAAACTCCAGTAACTACAAGTAATGAAAGTAATTATTTCAACAAGCATCTGAAATAAAAGCTGAATGGACTTTGGAAAAAAAACATTAGAGTAAAATTTGTTTTCAAGAGGAAAATACTAAGATATTCATAGATACAGAGATACTTCAAACATTCTCAGCTATGTGGTCTCAGCTGAGGAAGTGACACTGGTCCTCTGGGATCACATCACAGACTTGCAAAGTCAAGTCTGTAACAAGTATCACAATCTAAAGAAAGCATGGGTAACATCCTGCACTTAAAGTCCAGAGGGATTTGCTTGTAGCTTTGCAGAGCTCCTCAATCCTGTCTGCACAGTAGAATCACCTGAAGTTCTTTATAAAAGTACAAGACACAGACCCCACTCCTGACCAGTTAAATCAGAATAACGAGGGCTGGAGGCTCTACACTCTCTACTGATCAATCAAAATAATGTATTCTTTTCTTTAATTAAACTTGTCATTTTGAGATAATTATAGATTCATATACAGTTTTAAGAAATAATACAGACATAAGCCATGTACCCTCTATCCAGGTTTTCCAAGATGCAAAACTATAGTACGAAACCACAACCAACAAAACCACAACCAGAATGTTGACCCTGAAGCAGTCAAGAAACAGAACGATTCCACAATTCCCTCCTCCATCGCCATAAGGATCCCTCCTGCCATCCTTTCATAGATAAAACTACCTCCTCCTTCCCCCTATCCACCTTCTCAGATCCTATGTCATAGTGCTCACACCCAGGCTACTACCCATCATCAGTGTTTGTTCTCTGAGCACATCTTAGAAACCCTTCACTGTAATGCTCCTGCCCCAGATCTTCATAAGATTCGTTCTTTGTCATCAGCTCTCAGTTTAAATGTCACCTCCCTTAAAAAGCCTTCCTTGACTACCCAATCTATCCCATCACTCCTCTTTAATCCTCTATATAGCAGTTAGCACCCCGTGATATTTTTATCACTTACGTACTTGTTGAATTGTCTCTCTTGACTTCCCAAAGTAAAATGTAAGTTCCATGAGAACAGGGTCCTTAACTACCTTGTTCATTATGGTATGCCCAGTACTTAGAGTAGTACTTGGCACATACTGGAGCTTAATTAATATCTGTTGAATAAATTGAAAATATTTATGAAGTCTAGCATAGATAATAATAACTATAGTAATAATGGTAACAAATAATACCTATATATAGGACCCTTTTAGGATCTCTCTATACACACACACACATGCGTGCACACACACACACACACTCATAGACATATGTGTTCATTAAGTCCTAAAATAACCATAAATGGTATTATTATTGTCCTCATTTTACAAATGAGGAAATTGAGGCACAGAGGGATTAAATACCTAAGCAAGATTACCCATCTTACTAAGCAGCAGTGCAAGAAGTCAGGCTCAGGCTGCTCATGTGCTTAGTCATCACACTGAAAAAGCACAAAAATAAAGAGTGTTCTCTTTTTTTCTCTTTGGCTTCTCTGATGGAGATTTTGACAGTTACCACCATCTATTACTTTGCACCTTTTATTTGATTACTTCTAGTTCCAGTCCCCTACAAAAATATTGCTCTATCAGGAAAGGCTATAACATTGAATAGATTTTTTTGTTTGTTTGTTTGTTTGTTTTATTTATTCATGAGAGTCAGAGAGAGAGATAGAGAGAGGCAGCGGCAGAGGGAGAAGCAGGCTCCCCGCCTAGCAGGGAGCCCGATGCCGGACTCGATCCCAGGACCCTGGGATCGTGACCTGAGCCGAAGGCAGACGCTCAACCATCTGAGCCACCCAGGCGTCCCGACATTGAATAGATTTTAAGGAGAGTTTTCTCAACATGACTCATTTGTGAGATAATTACTAGGGCTACAACATTCATAGCTTTCCACTCTACCCCAGCGACTTAAATTCCAAATACAGTATTCACTAAATTTCTTCTCAAACTTAATTATATCCTACTAGCCTTAAAATAGCTCATTATACTGCTCCCTTTGCCCCCCATCCTTGAAGCTTTAGAAAGTAAAAGATGGATTTATATAAATATCATTTGGAATTCTGAAATTGCACAAATATCCAAAATGTAAACTTTTAAAAATCCAAATGCATTTTTTTTAAAGATTTTATTTATTTATTTGACAGAGAGAGAGACAGCGAGAGAGGGAACACAAGCAGGGGGAGTGGGAGAGGGAGAAGCAGGCTTCCCGTGGAGCACGGAGCCCGATGTGGGGCTTGATCCCAGAACCCTGGGATCATGACCTGAGCCGAAGGCAGATGCTTAACGACTGAGCCACCCAGGCGCCCCCCAAATGCATTTTTAAGTATAAAATTTCCACCTTTGATTGCCTCGTTATGTTCTACTAAGAGTCTTTAAGGTGCTTTTTTTCTCTTTAGAATGGGACTATAGAGATCTAAAAAAGTAAGACATTAATTATTTATAAATTATTTCACCATTATATCACCTAGTAAGTATTAGCAACTCCTTAAGTATGAATATGTTCTCAGTCCTTCCTTCAAGACAAAAATCACATTTAAAAAATCAGAGTAATGAATCTTTGGCTGAATAAATGAACAAGCTCAGCCTCATAAAGAAATTTTTTTAATGACTTACATACACTTGCTGTTTGGAAGCAGCCAATCCTGATTATTTATTTGTGTAATGCTTTTCTTGCGTCTGGAAAGTGCTTTGAGATTTCAATTCTGTAATCAGGACTATGCAAAGCTGGAATATCCTATATTTTATTCTGTGAGACTCTCTTCTAATTTTGAGAAGAAATAAATTAAGGTTAATTTTCTTGTTCTATGGAACTATACCTGATCCATTTGTCAGAAATAATAATGGCATAACAAGACAATTTTTCAGAACTGGGTAGACAGTTTTTTTTAATATTAACCTTCCCAAAGATATGGGCTTCTCAAACTTCTTTGAGTATTTTTTTAAAAGAAAACACAAAAATCAATCTCAGTGTTCTTTAGGGATTTCATAAATGCTTTTTGGAGAGACCTCATCATTTCCTGTGCAATAAAAGAAAACGGTGTGATGGAAGGAACAGAGTTGACGGAACACCAATTAAAACCACAAACCCCCCAAAAGAGCTTTAGTCAGAATACTACAAAATACTCTACTGGATATTCTAACAGCTCTATAGGAAAAGAAAAAAAAAAACATAAAAGTTAATCTCATACATTAATGGAAAGTTTATAGCATCAGAAGAAAATGAATTCCCATATACTATTAGCTTCATACACTAAAATGAATTGAAAAAACTAATTATTCAAAAATGAAGAATGGCCTCAGGGAAACTCTGTTGCCTAAAAGGATTTAATGGTCAAAGCTTGTCTGGATTATTATCATGAATTAAACTAATGAGAGGATGAAGATATTGTTAACAGAAGAGAAGCTCTCCTGAAACACTAACCTTGCCATTTCTGTCACATGAGGAGAAATCAATGTCCAAGTAAAATATGTGCTCAAGCTTTTACAGAAAATAAATGCCACGGTATTTATGGAGATAGCTTTTTCCAAAGCAAAAATATACTAGTGGTGGTAGGGTGGAGAAAAAGGAAGACAGTAAACATTGCAACCCAAATGGAAGTAAAGTTAATACCTTGAGAATGAATTGAGAAGGGTCAAAATGTAATGTTCAGCCATTTGTAGCAACATCATAAGCTAAATACATACACATTTATATTATATTTATATATATAAATGTATATGTATATATACACACACATTTACATACATATATACATTTATATGCATGCATATATATATAGTTATATATTAAATATTACATATTAAATATTTTTCCTGAGAAAAAGCCTGGAAACAGGAGATTAAACTATCTGGGCATCAATATCCAAAATCAAGATGACCTATAAGCTACTTTAAGAAGCATGATAGAAGGTAAATATAAATAAGAAAGTTTAATTATGATCCTTGCAATTCTCCTTAAAAGAAAAACAATGTGCCCAAAGAAGAATGATCTACATGACATCTATAAAAAGAAAGCCCCAGAAATAAGAATTTTAAAGTTTGACTGTCTAAGAGAGAGAGGGTCTTCTATTGAAGAAAGTGGCTCCAGATTTCAGATTTCAGTTGTGACAGGAAGTGGAATAAGAGAACTTTTTGACAAGTCTAAGAATATAGGTGGGGGGAAACTGTTTTGTTTTGGGACATTGTTTCTCTTTTGTTTTTCTATGAAGTGGGGTCCCCAGAGAGCTGCAAGGGTTGTGAAGAGTGGGAAATCGGGAAGGAAAAAGGAATCAGAGTATGAACTGAGCAAGAGAGAGGGAGCCAGATTGTTGGAAAAGGATTGGCATTCCGGCAGGAACTCAGACAGGCAGCAGCGAAAAGCTCAATGGGATCAGCTGGCTTCAGGGCTTCCAAAAGAAATCCATTTCCTTAGGGCTAAACTAGAATGGCAATGAATAAATTAGCACGCTGATTCATGTATCAGTCGTATCATATATGTTCACAAATTTGTTTTGGGTCTCTCCCAGAAAGATTGATAAACTTTTCCATACTAGAAGAATCAACATTCAGGACCTGCAAAGCTGAGAACCAAATCCTTTTTTTTTTTTTAAAGATTTTATTTACTTATTTGACAGAGAGAGAGACAGCGAGAGAGGGAACACAAGCAGAGGGAGTGGGAGAGGGAGAAGCAGGCTTCCCGCCGAGCAGGGAGCCCGATGTGGGGCTTGATCCCAGGACCCTGGGACCATGACCTGAGCCGAAGGCAGATGCTTAACAACTGAGCCACCCAGGTGCCCCCTGAGAACCAAATCCTAGAACCTGGTCCTAGAAAAAGGAGCCTTCCTGTGAGACTGCCATAACTCGGATGAGGGCTCCCTTCCGTTGGTGTCTATCTGCAGTGTTTGACACAAAATGTATCCGAGAATTAGGTGAGGGTGCTTCTGAGGAAAAGTGGTGAAAGAAAACGTAGATAGCCTCAGGAAAGTACCACAAATTTCAGGCATATAGTACAGATCTCTAAACATCAGGAAATGTAAAATAAAATACCCAAACCTTCAGGGATTATTTTGATATCTTTATTTAAATAAAATTGACTTAGGGGCACGTGGGTGGCTCAGCCAGCTAAGCTGCTGACTCCATTTCTGCTCAGGTCATTATCTCAGGGTCCTGGGACCAAGCCCCGCCACAGCTCTGAGCTCAGTGGGGAGTCTGCTTAAGATTCTCTCTCCCTCTCCCTTTGCCCCTCCCCTTGCACGAGCGTGCGCGCTCTCTCTCTAAGAAATAGATCTTTAAAGTTTAAAAAAAAACTAAAATAAATAAATAAATCTGACTTAGATCAAAGTGTGTGCAATGCTCTTCATTTTATTCTTCATTCTATTTTGTATTTCTAAGTTTTCCAAAAACACATGTATAATTTCATTAATAAGAAAAAACATTATGAAAAAGTCTAGCATAGATCTGGCTTTATCTGGTATGAACATGAACAAATTTTCAGAAACAACTTAAAGACTTCGTTTTTGTATAAGGGATCACATTGATGATCAATGGGACGGATACGTACTTTTTTTTTTTTTTTTTTGGTAATTCAGAAAAGAGGTTGTGGATTGAGATGCTTTCATGATGGCCTCTCCTGATAAAATAATGTGGTCTAACCAATCTTTAGGGTATAACTCAGTGACTGAGCTCTCATACATTCAGAGGCATATAACAGATACATAATGCATTTAACCTTTAGCCTAACTGATTAACTGCGAAAACCTAGAAGTGTTTATTATTGTTGATTCCTTTGATACTCTTAGAACTAATGTCTTTTCAGAATTTATGTATCTTTTTAAAATATCTTTTTTTTTTTACTCTATTTTAAAACTAACATGGAAGACAAAGCCTTTTTTTTTTTTTTTTGGTCCCTCTCAGTCAAAACTATAGCAATTGTTATTCTTTCCATGAAATACACCTCAATTTGATGCCTCCATATTACCTTCTCAGCATAAGACCTGTTTCTGAAATATAGGTGTACTTTCAATGTTATAAAAATCTAAATACAGGAAGTCAAATTTGGGCCTTGACAAATTCACATCTTTTTCTTATAAAGAATAGGAATACAGTCTCATTCTTCGCCAGGAAAAATGTTCCTACATATTTTTCACCTCTTTTTAGAAAGGGGGCACCTGGGTGGCTCAATTGGTTAAGCATCTGCCTTTGGCTCAAGTCATGATCCCAGGGTCTTAGGATTGAGTCCGGCTTTGGACTCCCTGCTGAGTGGGGAGTCTGCTTCTCCGTTTCCCTCTACACCTTCCCTGCTCATGCTCTCTTCCTCCGGCTCACTCTCTCTCTCAAATACATAAAATCTTTAAAGAAAAAAAAAGGTGCATTGTATTTTATATAATCTACCTTAGTGGAGTTGATTTTCAAAAGGAAAAAAGACATTAAAAACAATCCGTGAGAGAAGCAAATTTACAAAATCAAAAAGTTCATCACCTATAATTTTCCCACAGCACTTTGTAACATTATTATAGTACTTAGCACTTTGAATTGTAGTTTGTTTTGCATTATCTATATCCCCCAATTCAGTAGTGAGTTAGGAGATGGCAAGAAATGCACTTCATTGTTTTTGTACCATGCTAGTTCAGGGACTGGAACACAGTCTTGACAGTTTATCCAGAATTTTCAGAGGCAATTTCAGTTTCAAGTATCTGCCTCCATCTTTACAGAACATATCAATTCACAAATTGGTATCACTCTTCTACTTAAATTTTTTAATGCTTCTTCCCCCTGTTCCTATGATGACATACAGGGCCCCTTTCCTTCTCTTCTACATATAGAACTCCTACACAACCTTCAAAACCCAGAGCTGTACCCTGTGCACAGTACTTATGTGCATATGTGTGTGTTGTATGTATGCGTGTGTGTGTGTGTGTGTGTTCCGTACTGTTTACTCCTTGAGGGCAACATCCAAGGGTTATTCATCTTTGTAGTGTTACGAGAATGTCTAGCACATAATAGCTACCAATAAATGTTTATTGAATGAAATGACAGCTGAAATCTAGCAGTTCTGTTTTTTGTGGGGCTTGATAAAAATAGAGCCAATTATTCTGTTTTGTAGAGGGATTTTGATGTGAACTTTCGGGAACTGGACTAAGCACAATCAACTGCCAAACTTTATAACTAGTTTCAAGGTGGCTCAGAAAGATCAGGATCTATAATCTCATGACAGCATCTAGAAAGAAAAAGCGAAACCAGATATAGCCTGTCACCCTGTTTCTACCTGTCTTTAACCATTAAGTGGAATCTAAAAACACTGGTATTTCTGTGAACTATGCTCTAAACAAGAAGCAGATGTGGATGCTTAGTGCTACCTGTTTTTTGTTTCAGGGTGCAGTAATCAAGCTCTTGACCAAATTATTCTATCAATCTGGTGATGTCTCCTAACTTTAATCACTTGAGGTAAACCAGTGAAAATGAATAAGTTAATAGGATTAGGAGCCTGCTACCCTCATCAAAATGAAGGAGAAAACTATAGTAAATATCAATATATATTAGCATTGTGGCTTTAAATTTTATGCTTATGGAATTGATCACTCATTATTTAAAAAGCCTCTCTGATGTTTAAAGCAATGATTAAATCTAAGAAGCATTTTCTTTGTAATTTTTATTCAGTTCTTAGTTTATCATTTCAGTCATTTTTCACATGGAAATAAAATGGAAAACTCAAAGTCAAAACTAAAAAAGTCAAAAGGAAAAGCATATATCCAAGATCTTCAATTATGCTACAAAACTTTAATATCTCATTGTAATTTTTTAACCCCAAAAAGGTTTTCTACTGAGGTATCTCACAACTGAAAGATTTTAATTTATTTAAGCATTTCCTTATTTGGCTGAGAGCTGTATCAAAAATGTTACAATTTAATTGCTATTTTTATTTTAATAGGCTCTACCATTACTTTTAAGTCACTGAGTTTTGATTTTTGGTTCCGTTCTTTCGAATTTCACTCAAGAATGCTAATCATGTACTTTGTGCAAAGCATGTTCATATATGCTCTATTCTATTATAAAATTCAACTAGGAAAAGCTATGATTATCTACCTCACAGCAGGTCAAAATATAAAAGGCCCCAGAGTAATGCTTCCCAAAATTATACATGCTATATATAACATATAAACTTTGCTTGAAAACTTAATGTACTGCAATGAAATATAATTATACATACAATATTGTTTAATTCAACAAAATAATTTTCAAGTCCCTAAGTTTCTCTTAAGTTTTAACCATACTCATAATTTACACAGTTTATCTTTATTCTTTGACAGGCTGTTTTTCCCTTACTTATAGCTGTTTCCTACATGTCCTCATTGCATTTCTAATTTCCTTAGAAGACCCATAGCAGTACAACTTTCATTGTGTAACAGTTCCTGGGACAATGCTTTTAGCTGTTAGATTTAAGCCTAGTATTAAGACAACAACATAACTGTTCTACCTAATAAAAAATGATCAACTAAAATCAGCCCTGGGGGGGCCTGGGTGACTCAGATGGTTAAGCGTCTGCCTTCAGCTCAGATCTTGATCTCTGGGTCCTGGGATGGAGCCCTGCATCAGTCTCCCTGCTCAGTGGGGAGTCTGTTTCTTCCTCTCCCTCTGCCTCTCCACCCCCCCCGCCACCTGCTTATACTCCCTTGCACTCTCTCAAATGAATAAATAAGATCTTTAAAAATAAAATAAAATAAAGCAAAACAAAACAAAATCAGGGGCGCCTGGGTGGCTAAGTCAGTTAAGCATCCGACTCTTGATTTCGGCTCAGGTCATGATCTCACAGCCATGAGATCGAGCCCCATGTCCGGGTCCGCATTCAGTATGGAGTCTGCTTGTCCCTTTCTCTCTACTCCTCCCCTGTCCTTCTCTCTTTCTCTCAAATAAATAAATAAATAAATTTTAAAAATTAAAATAACTAAAATCAGGCCTGATATTCATGATATTCAGAATTATTAATAAACATATAGAACATAACTGAACATTTTAGCGATACTCCACATTTTAGGAAATAGAGATGCAGACTGAACTGTTTTACAAAGTAGAACAGTTACACTGGTGTACTTCAACTTAGTCTTTAAAGTAACAACTATGTTCCTGCAACTCTATTCTTTATCTTTCCCATCTCAGTTGTGTTCATTTTCTAGCAGATCATATGTTTAGGTCAGCAAATATACAGGAAAGAGTTCCACATGTGAAGCAGCTGTAGGATCCAGACATAGCACAATATCCCACTTCACAGAAGTACTGTGACAAAATGATACTATCTGAAAATATTACAGTACATTTCATGAAAATGTGGAAGTTAAAGAAGTGTATAAGGGCAAATAAAACAATGGAATCTTCAGAGAAAGTTTTTGTGGTACATTAGACACAAATGCAAAAGGAAAGGAAACTGCATCTTATTTGATGGTGTAGGAGTGGAGGGTCAAGGAGACAGGCAGTGAGGATGAGTCAGGAGGGGAAAAAATAGTTATGGAAAATTATTTAAACTTTCAATCTCCATGGTCATCATTTATATCTGTATGTAAAGAGCCAATCTTTTCTAGGAGGAAAACTATTATAAAATTGATAACATAAAATGTGAACTACTACAATTTCTAAAGATCTGACTTTTCAGGGTCAATCTGACTTTAATGGTATGTTCAGACAAAAGAAAGAAAATTACACAGAACAAATGGAAAAAGTTACCACTGTCATAAACTTTGAAACATAGCATTATCATGAAAAAAAATCCTAAAAAAAATTGGGGGAGAAAAAGATGTATTCTTCAATAATAATTTAACTTGGCCTGAATTCATAAGAATATCCTTTAGTTTTGCAAATTGCCTCCAATTTGCTGAGAGCCATTCTTTTATGCCAGCTTAAAATAAGCAAAGATTACACAAGTACCATGTGCCATCCTAAATAAGGAAAAAGGAAAAAAACAAGTACAATATGGTATTTAAACAGCTGTGTGAAGATACTGGTTAAAGCAAGAATCATTTTTTCAGCTGAGCTTGTTATGCTTCATTTTGCTAAATATAAACTAGTGCATCATTAAATTAACCACTGATTTGTAGACTAAAGCACAGAGCCCCACCTGCAAATAATCCAATAAACATAATAATTTTTCAAATGCTGGTGAAATTGTCATAATTCAGGGTTGACACTGTGGAGAAGGAAGAAAAAATGCAGAAATTATTTTGTAGCTATAACGGATAAAATGCAATTGTTTTCATTATTCGCAGTTTTATTTGAGTGAGCTGACAAATACACAACAAATAATACATTTGTAAATACTCGAGTAAGAATCTTACACCGGGCAATTAGTGAAGATTATTGCAGAAACTCAATCGTTTGGAAATAAAAATTTTCAGTGTAATGTAGCCAGTTTAGTCGAGCATTACAAATAAATGAGCTTGAACCAGTTGACAAAATGGAAAACAACAATGTATTTTCACAATTTCACCACAAAAGGTCCGTGAGGCTCAATTTAGTATACTAGAGGAATTAATTTACTATGTGGTATCTCAGTGACCAAAGAATTAATACTTAGTCACATAGACTCACTTAGTCTGCTCTTTCCATTATTTTAAAGAATTTTGTACCCCCATAAAGTATATACAGCATTATGGTAAAATATGTGATTAAGCAGATATGTTCCAAAGACAGTAAATACTCAGGGCCTTTTTGTTATACAAATCTATTTAGAGCAGAGGTTCTCTAAATGAGATTCATGTACCCTTCATACACCAAAGGGTTCAATAGAGAGAATTCAGGAGAGAGGGGGAGTGGTTCCTGTATTGGGATGGAAAAAAAGATCCTATGTTTATTTTCTCTAATATCTAAGTAAATATTTAAATTTTCCTCCATTAAGAATGCAGACAATAAATGGCAGTAGTATTTAGCAGTACCTGTGCCCAATAGAAAGCACTGGTATTTTGAAGCATTGTTAGACTTATCGCTAACTCTGAAATTATCATCCTTATGAGAAATAATGCTAATTTTTATTTAATATCACTATACATATGTTACAAACTGGAGATTTCCCAATCCTTCACCACTGCCTTCTTTCAGCCGCACATAAGAGAAAACTTGCTAGCAACGGTGTCAGGCATGCACGTTTCCCAGGTGTTTTATCACCGCCACAGAGTGTAAATGGGCAGGTTTGGAGCTGAGAGATGATAGCACGAACCAGCGCAAAACTAACCACTACTGGTAAAATAAACTATGACCATTTTTATCCCTTCTTAGCCATTTATAAAGTAATTTCAATGGCATGATGATAACTGTAAAGAAAACCAAATATCACGGAAGCACTCAAAATAACACTTTCAATCTAATCTCAGTGTTCTTAACGTTCAACAAGTATTTACTGTTACCTATTGTACCTGATATTGTTTCAAATGCTGGCGGTACATATGCAAAGTCAACTACAGCACTTTGTGCTCCAGTTGGAAAACAAATTCAGAGGAAAGAAACAAAACACAATATAATAATTAAGAACCAGGCTATATGTGGCAGGTATAGATGGGGAGAGAACCATGACTGACAGTGAGAGTCCAGAAGGCTGCAGCAAAGAAGTGACTCTTGGAAGGAAATTAGAGCTGGGCCAGAATACAGAAAGAAAAGGGTATTCCAGGTCAGAGAGCAGCATGTGCAGCAGCGTATAGCCATGACGAAGCATGGGCTGTCCTGGAAAGTGGCAGAATTGTAGACGACTGGAACGGCAAGTGAGAAGAGAAGTCGGGACTGGACAAGTTAAGATTAGGAAAGTATGATCCTCTCTCTCTCTCCTGCAACTGATCTGATGGGGTTTCAGGGCTTGATCCAGTAGTGCAGTAAGATCAGATTTGCATTCTAGAAAGGTAACTGCCTGAGGAGTGGAGAATTGATTAGACTGGGTAAGACAGGGGAAATGGAAGATCAATAAGAAAGCTATTCTAACGAGAGAAAATGGAATCAAAGGTGCAGTGAAGTGAACATATCCTCATGCACCCTATATCCATAGGAAAAGTCTGGCTCTCATCCTCCTTCCATAGGTAAGTTCCCTAGATTCTGATCAATCTGTCAGTTAAGCCTAGTTTGAAAACTACTAATATCTTTTTTTTTTAAGATTTTATTTATTTGGGAGAGAGAGAGAAAGCCAGAGAGAGAGAGCACAAGCTGGGGAACAGCAGAGGGAGAGGGAGAAGCAGGCTCCTCGCTTGAGCAGGGAGCCCAATGCAGGGCTCGATCCCAGGACTCTGGGATCATGACCTGAGCCAAAGGCAGACACTTAACCGACTGAGCCACCCAGGCGCCCCGAAAACTACTACCTTTTCAATGTCCATTTTAATAACTGTATTTCTCTACTGAGATTAAGTAAATAAAATTATCCTACAGATTCCCCCCCCCCCAAAAAAGATGAAGACTTATGGACTATAACTAGGAAGAGTAGCCAAGAAAAAGTGATGTAAATTAAACTGTGGAATGTATTCCATTTTTTATTTGCCTATTTCGTTATTATTGTTTTACAGCAAATCTACCTCTTAATAATATTCTGTTTGGGTTATCATTTAAATTCTGTCATATACCCTCATACATATTAACTCAAAGAACTAAAGTGGCCCAAAGGAAACCAAGAGGATAGTATTTTTAAAGCGTAGTGAAAAATACCACCCACTGAAAAATTAAGAATAGATCCTTATTGCTTTTAAGGTCGCCCTCCCCTAGAATAGCATGGACATCTTTTATCTTGTAAAAAAGGCAAGTCATTTGTAATGCTATCACAGTCCATTTTATATAGCTGGTCAGGAAAGAGCTGGCCCTATTCAATTACAATCAATAGTTTTGCAAAAAACATATTTTATTAAATTCCTGCTATGGAAAATTTGGGCAGTTGAGCAGAGTGAGATCCAAAGAGGGCAAAAAATAGGGAACTAGCTTTGACAGGTGAGAGGATGAGGGAGAACACTGCTGTTTCCTCAGCATCTTGCTTATACTAGTATTACAGTACTTACCATACTTTGCTGAAAACTTATCTGACTCCTCCAGTAGCGTAAGAGACCCTTGACGGCGGGAACAATTATTATTCACTCTTGTCCTCATTGCACATAGCCCAGGATGGGCACACAATAAATGCAGAATAAATGCTTAATGAAAGGGAAGAGAAATAGATGATGAAAAGAAGGGAAAGTACTGAAAAATGAAGTAGGGAAATGTTCAAAGACAAAATATTATCCTCCACTTTTTCCATGGAATCTAATCTCTAATAATTCCTCTTTTTAAAATAAACTAACCCTGGGGCGCCTGGGTGGCTCAGATGGTTAAGCGTCTGCCTTCAGCTCAGGTCATGGTCCCAGGGTCCTGGGATCGAGCCCCACATCAGGCTTCTGGCTCGGCGAGGAGCCTGCTTCTCCCTCTGCCTCTGCCTCTCTCCCTGCTCATGCTTTCTCTCTCTCTCTCTGTATCTCTGTGTCTCAAGTGAATAAATAAAATCTTTAAAAAATAAAAAATAAAAATAAAATAAAATAAAATAACCCTTCACAGTTATCATCACTCATAAATAAACACTGCTTCTCATTTCAAATATCAAAAAGTAATTTTGAAAATTTTTCAGTGGGATTCTGGAAATACTGCTTTTCTTTAGAAAAGGACCTACATTTTTACAACTATTTCTAAGGCTTTTGGGTTTCTTAAACATTTGCATGGTTATTTTTGAGGTGGGGGTGGTGGAGGGAAATGTTATCAGAGTATCACTCTATACAATGCATTTTAATCCCCCAAATTCATTCCATCCCAGCTTCAGAGTTGAGCACTGTTTAAAGCAATCATGGTGATACCTTCCTTCACCACCTACTAGAGCTTCAGTAATGAATGACTTAGGTCAACTTAGGCAATTGACACACCAGAAAAGGTTTCTTAGAGTCTTTAAGAAACAAAACAAAACAAAAAAGCCTTCCTCAGTAGTCAACTAATAAAAAGACGAGTGTTAGAGTTCACCATTACATAGAAGAGTAAGAAACAGAATAACCATTCTGGCTACAGTGGTCAGGATAGCTTCATGGAGGAGATAAGACACCATGCCTACAAGCTAGGAAAGAATCTCAAGAGTGGGAAGGAATTGCAAAGGGGTAGATGGCTTAAGCAGAGGCATAGGAGACAAAGAGAAGAAGGTAGCAGATATCTTCAAAGCACACATTAGCAATGCTAAGTGAAAGATTCATAGACAAAAAGAATATATGGCAAAAAATAAGTAGAAGCAAGGATTTGAGAACCAATATACATCTCATCGTATTAAGAGTCAAGAAAGTAAAATTCTTTGATGTGATTTAAATGTATCATTTAGGGGTGAACACATAGATAGGGGAAAAAGAAAATCTTTTCAAACTCTTTAGCAACACATAGAATTATAACACTATAGTAGTTCTTAGAATTCCTTAGCACTCCATTCTGAAGGGCTACTGCTTACAAGACTCAAGCTACCAGGAACTTCAATTTCACACATAAATTCTTTTATCAAGGAATAAAGAAAATAAGCACATTTTTTAAAAAGTAGACAGAAGACGGGGAAAATTAAAAAATGAATGAGTGTATCTGATAGTCAATATGTATTGTCTCAGATATTTATATACCCAAGTAAAAAAAATTATATTGTCATATTTATAAGCAATGATAAAGGAGCATTTGTAAAGGACCTCACATTTTTACATTGAAAGGACCTCACATTGAAAGGACCTTTCAATTCTCACAAAACCTCTGTGAAAGAGGTCTGGCTAACTCTTTTAAACAGGAATGAAAATGGCTCAAAGAGGTTAAGTGGACATGGAAGAGCCAGATTCTCATCCAGACCCTATATCTTGTTACCCCTCCAGCCTACCTCATGTCATCTAAGAGATATCTATACTACAAATCTCAACAACTTCTACAGCCATTCTGACCTACAGATAAATGAAGACTTTGTCAATGCATCATTATTCAGACATAATGCAGAAATGAAGATTCAGCCAAGCTCAACGTGATTTGGTCAAATGCAAGACTTATATGTTAACATACAGTACTATAAAAGCAAAGAAATATTATATGACTCCCTAGAAAGTGAGGTTTATCACTCCAAGAGCCCCATATGCTCAATATTTTGAAGACATAATAGTAATAAATCAGAGACAGAAACAAACTAGTAACAAAATATTTAAAGGTCTAAAAAGTAAAGGCAACATTTCTTAGCAAAGGGAATACGGGTGTACTAGCGTGGGCTTTGAGTAAAGCTAACAGGTACTAGCGTGGGCT